>NC_135718.1:121247380-121377663 GCF_964656455.1 Halichoerus grypus
ATATGCAGGACCTTAAAAAGGACCCCTGAGAGTGAGGGCTTCACTCACGTCATGATAAATTTATTTCTGGTAAAATGGGATCCTCATTGCAAGACCCTAAAATAGTTTGCTCCTCCAAAAATCTGGTTTGCTTTGCTATAGTTCTTTAAGATACCCTCAATCACCTCCCTGCCATGTACCCACTTACACTTAAAGATAAGAGAATCGCCATTTGACTTTTGAGCTTACTGTTCAGGTAAGTCACAACTGTCACAGTTGCTCCTGACTCAGGATTTTGGCTTCAGCTCCTGGCCCCTCTGGTCTTGGCTTTCCTTTCTGTTTATCTTTGGGTCCGATCACTTTCAACTCTTCCTTTTCTAGATTGGATTAAATTGCCCTACTTTTCTGACTCCTGTAGAAATTTCCTGCTGTACTCTCAGCCCCAAGGAACCCAAATGCCAGTCAAATTCCATTCCCTGGGGGTAATATCTAGATAGGCTCGATCTGTTGGTCTGGTTAGAAGTGGGGGAGAGGTTTCAGACAGTTACAGAGCTTCAATGACATCCATAGTGAGTCCAGGCCAATCCCTTGACTTGGCTCTATTAGTCATCTTCTTCCACCATAATAGAGAAAAAAAAATCATCTTTTTCCCTTTAACAAGTACTGTAGTCTTATATTATGCAAAGGCTAAATGTCTCCAGTTGAATCATGCAATATCAGGGTTATGCCCAGGGGGCTCTGGGAGCACAGGTGAATGGAACTGAACCCATCCTAAGGATTCTGGAAGGTTTCTATGAGGTGGTCACAGAAGACTGTGAATGCCAAGTCAACCAGCTTGAAGTTTATCTTTAGGAAAATGGAACCCACTGACCAGGGTGGTGGCTTCCCCAGCTTTTCCTTTTAGAAATCCCCTGCTGGCAGCTCCTGGAATATGGGTTGGAAGAAGCCATGCTAGAGGCGGAAAAAGTAGTTGGTCAAACACTGCGGTCCAAACGAGAGACTAGAACACTGTTGATGGGAAGGGAAAACAGGCATAGGAGATAAGAGGTATGGATTCAATAGTTAGGAAATACCGTAAGTAGAACTACAGAATTCTAAGTCATAGTCACTGGCAAGACTACATAAGGTTCCACATCTTTCCTGCCCACCTTGCTCTATTTCATCCCTTTTCTAGCTAGGACAGAAAGAAGATGGGTGAGGTATGGTATGTTTTTTTTGTAAGGTGAACCGTGTTTATTTGTTAAGCTGTGTTATCAAATGAGGCCAGTGGCAGGTCTGAGGTGAGTGAAGGAAACTCCACTGCAGGAGACCCCAAATTCTAACCAGCTAGTGGCCCAGCTACTATGTCTAGGTGGGCCCCTCAACTATCTTCCTTGCCCAGCTGTTCTGCCTGGGCTTGCTTTCTCTCTCAGGCTGCTGATTTAAGAGAGCAGCCTTGCCTTTCACTAGTGTTTACAACGGGTGAGACATGGGCTCTTGGGACTGAGAAACACTGTAATTCACAGAGCTCACAGCTCCCACTGGGTGAAACTCAGATACATAAAGGCTGGTCTGGAAACCAAGGCCTCCTGGATTCTAATCAGACAGGCCTGATTCCTCTCCTTCCAGTGGCTTTTATGACCCATCCTTGCCTGAGATGACAAAGTTCCTCATTGGCCACCAAAAGGTAAAAATCCGTAAGAGGCAATTCAATTTCACAGGTGATAAAGTTATATGTCCACTTCTTGCACTTCTTCTTCTTGTTTATTATGGCAGAGAACTTCTGAGTTCACCACCTATATTTTGTCAGTGGATAGAAAGTGTTTTATCCTACATGTTTCTCCTGCCTCCTCACCCTGGCCTTGCCTGTATCTCATTCTATTCCTTACCTAAGACATCCATTAAATCAAGGCTCGCCACTTCCTGGCAGATAAAAGCAATATGCCCGTTCCTGAGACTGGGGATGCATTTCCTCGGGTGATGGGACTTGTGGTAGAGTGAGGGGCAGAGGAGGTAAGCAAAAGGAGGGACACATGCTCCCCTTGTCTGAGTAGCACCTAAACTAACTATATAGTTTTTCTTTTCCCCTGGGCTCCCACAGTTTTACATACACAGATACAGTGTTTTCATCCTGAGGATAGTAAATATCTAGTTCCACATGTTTATTGTTCCCTTTTTTCTTTTTTTTGGTAATTGTATTTATTTATTTATTTATTTATTTATTTATTTATTTATTTAGAGAGTGCACAAGCAGGGGGAGGGGCAGAAGGAGAGGGAGAGAGAGAATCCCAAGCAGACTCAGTGCTGAGCGTGGAGCCCAATGGGGGACTCGATCCCACAACCCTGAGATCATGACCTGAGCCAAAACCAAGAGTCAGATGCTTAACCAACTGAGCCTCCCAGGTGCCCCAATTCCCTTATTTCTATGCACCTGGTAGGGAGGCATGTTTCATGGTATCAGCCTTGCTACAGCCCCTTGATGGAGGAGCTTTCTGTCTCATGTGACTTCTTGCCCCCATGGTCATGGCTGACTGAACCAGGAATAAACCCCTGACCAGGAGGTAGCCAGCCAACTCATTACCTGACTGAAGATGTAAGACCTGGGCCAATTAGATTCTCCCTTTTGAGAATTTGGTTTTTTTTTTTCCCCATCATTTTATTATAAAAAATTTCAAATAAATGAATCACTAAATTCTACCCCTGGAACTAATAATACACTATATGTTAACTAACTTGAATTTAAATTAAAATAAAATAAATGAAATAAATTTAAGAAATTCCAAACATTTAGAAAAGTTGAAAGAATTATACATTAACTACCTATAAACCCACCATTAGATTCTATAAGTAACATTTCACCCTGTTTTCTCACATCTCTATCCGTCTAGCCATTCTTCTAGTGATCCATAAATACATAATATTTTCTAGGCATGTCAAAGTAACTTGCAGAAATCACTGCACAATGAAACATGGTATAGAGACTGTTGTGAGTTGGTGGAGAGTATTGGAGCTAGAAGGTCACATAGAGCTAGGGGCTGGACATGACTGGGTCTCAGTCACGGACAGCTGGTAAGTGGTGGATCCAGTTTGCAGAGAGAAGGAAATGGAGCAGACATGTAGAGAAAAGCAGAGGCTTGTAACCACTATGGGGCATAGAGATGCAGAGAAAAATTGCTTCAGTTCAGAAACCTTTCCAGTGCTGGGTTATAATTTCCATGGGGACCAGCTATACTTATTTTTTAATTTTTGTTTTTTTAGATACAATAAGATTTCTGGGTCCTTTACAAAAATCTCTTTTTAAATTTTATTTATTTATTTTTTATTTAGAGAAGGAGATAGCAGGGAGGGGCAGAGGGAGAGGGGGAGAGAGAAGTGGGGGAGAGAGAATCTTAAGCAGATTCCACACTCAGTGCAGAGCCAGATGTGGGGCTCAATCTCACAACCCTGAGAATATGACCTGAGCTGAGATAAGGAGTTTGAAGCTTAACTGACTAAGCCACCCAGGTGCCTTGATAAAATCCCTTTTTACTAGAGCTACTTTCAGGCAACCTAAAGACTTCCACTTTGAACATCCTACTTATTTCAGCATAGTCACTGGGCTCCTACCATGGTCCAATGAGTGTTAGGCACTCTGAAGACATGGTTCCCTCTTCCTGAAATGCCCTGCCCCATGATTCCATGGCAGACAATCAACACCTACTCTTCCTTTAGTGGCCCATTTCTGTGAAGCCTTCCCTCACTGGCCAAGGCAGAAGGAATCAATCTCTCATTTGTGCTCCTAGAAACCCTTATACACACTCACACTGTACTGATCTCAACATTGTGTCTGAGTCCTCTATAGATTGCGAGTCACAATGAAAGTAATGTAGTCCTTTCTATATCACCATGAGCTAAAAATATTTAGCACACAGTAGACCTGCAATAAACGTAGCAAGGTTGATGTGCATTTTCTTCCATTGGTATGACTGGAAAGCCTTCTAGACCTTTTCTGCTAGAGGGTTGCAGCAACCACGGAAATGCACTGCTCAGATCTCCCTGCAAGAGAGAGGCTCCCACACAGAGCACAGTGAGCCGACAGTCTCCAGCGGCCGTGTTTTGGGCTGTCATGGTGTTCAAGCTGAAGACATGCACTCTTCTGGCAGCTTCTGCCAATGACTGAGGACAGGGGTATCTGTGTGTGGAGTAACAGGAGCTACACATTTCTGACTGACATAGGGCTGGCTAGCACTTTCTCAGGGCTGCTCTGCAGTCTGAGGCTCTTCCTACCCAATCCTGCTTCCTTCCTTTTCTTCTTCCAGAATTGGTAGACCCTCATCGTGGCCTGAAGACTACCGTGTTTCTGTTCCCTCCCTCCATTATCTTTCATAGGTATTACCCCCAATAAATCTCTTGCATTTCAAACTTCCTTGGTGTCTGCTTTTTTGAGAACCTGAAGTGACATAGCTATTACTGGAAGTGGTCAAAAAAAAAAGTCAGGTGGTAAGATGGGGTTTGGGAGCTAGATCCCTGATCACCATCTGGCTGTCCAAAAGGATCTCAGCTAGAGTGGTATGTGGTCCACAGACAATTCTTGCAACAAAATGGCAGTCCCATTGGTCAAATTTCACTAGTTGTGATTTTGGAAAATGTCCCCCTAGAAGGAATGTCCTTCCTGGTGTGATGATTCGGGCATTGGAAAGGTATAGGGTAACAATGCACACAGGACGATGGAATTGGCTGATTTTGACTATGTTGCTGTGACCTCCTACAGAGGGATAATGAGAAACTGAGGGTAGTTAACAAACAGCTAAAACATTAGTGTGTCGGCCAGAGAGCTTTTTTGGTAGCTTAAAAAGCCCATTATCTCCTGCGGTGGATAATTAGATGAGGAGGTAATGCAGGTTCTGGTAGTTCTAGTCACAGAGCTTCAAATACTGAATTCTCAGTCAAATCTCAGGTCTAATATGGTTATAGGGACATCTGGGTGAATATCATGGGGATTATACCTCTGTAAGCTCCCCTGAACCCTCAGAGCATGAAGAGGTTAACTACTCCTCCTATTAAGAGATAGCATTTCTCCTGTTTAGAAAGACACGGCAGAGACTTTGCCGCCACAAGGCAACAGGGGCTCCCTCAGGAGCTGTACTTCCTTTCCCAGTTGCCAGACCAATTATCAGAGTTAAATTCTACCATAACCCACCCGGGGGAGTGTTGAGCCTGATAAGGAAGGAAAAGGCTTCCATCCCACAGGAGATGCAAGATTTAGCCACTGTTTCCTGGCAGAAGCCATCGAGGTGGATAATGAAGATGGTCAGAGGCTGGAACATAAGACTGAATAAGAAGCATTCACTGACTTGGGGCTAGTCTCTCAGGATACAGTTTTACATCCTGGGAAAGATTTTAGGGTTTGGGACAAACTCACTGCTAGAGTGAATCTTAGAAGCCCAAAGGAAATGTTCGTGCGGAGCAGAACAAAAATGCCTGAGTTGCTGTAAAAGATGGTGTAGGAGTGATTTAGGTTTAGACTCAGGAAAGTCAGCGTGCCAGAATGGAGGCATTATCAGAGGCCAGAATACCCACTGGAAGATTATGTTCCGTGGGAGGGCCAAGAGACCAGACACTCTCTTCCTGAAGGCTATCAAAACTGTGCTGAGGGGCGCCTGGGTGGCTCAGATGGTTAAGCATCTGCCTTCGGCTCGGGTCATGATCCCGGGGTCCTGGGATCGAGCCCCACATCAGGCTCCTGGCTCAGCAGGGAGCCTGCTTCTCCCTCTCCCTCTGCCTCTCCCCCTGCTCATGCTTTCTCTCTGTATCTCTGTGTCTCAAATGAATAAATAAAATCTTAAAAAAAAACAAAACAAAACTGTGCTGAAGAGGAGTGTTAACGAGTTCAGTCGTGGCTTACCTCCGCAGGTCGGGGCTGACAATAGATGAGGCTGCCACAAAATTTGGTTTATTAATGTAATAGAAATGACGGGGCCCCAAAATAATAGAAGCCAGGTAGCAGTTCTTAATCTTCAGAAGCTGGTAAGATGGGGGCGGGGGCAGCCAAGGGGGATTAACCTACAGGGAATGAAAGAGATATTCATTTCTTCCTGGAATCTTTGCTTCGATGGGAAAATCTTTGATTTTATTTTCCAACCCTGCAAGTTATGGACTTTTTTTTTTTGGACTTTCAACACTTTCTTTTAATTCTGTTTATACCGAAGACAACTCTTACCTGAATTCATACCTCTCTTGTGGTATCTTATGAAATACTGTCAGCAGAAGCCAGCTCATATTTCCACATTTTGCCTCAGAATCACTCAACTGGACCAGCTCATCAGGTGCATTTTTTTTGTCTTCCAGTTGATCACATGAGACAGTTTTACCACATTTCATCACCTCATAGCACAGCCATGTCTTCAGTGTTATTTAATAATTTCCTTGATCTGGGTCCATATATTTTAGGTGTTTGCTAACATAAGTGCCCATTTGTAGGTCCCAGTATCTGTATCAGTCAGCTCCTGCTGTGTAATAAACCACCCCCGAATTTAGTAGCATATAATAATGGCCTCTTGTTATTTTGCTCTCCGCAGGTTAGCCGGGCTGCTCTGCATCTGACTGTGTACCCGCAGAGGGGCGCAGAGGCTTTGCTTCACACTGCAGACCCATGGGTCAGCCTCTGTTCCCTATGAGATTTTTATTTGGGAACCAGTGGGTTACCCAAGGCACGTTCTCCCCATGGCACTGGCAAAAGCGCAAGTGAACAAACCCCACTGCACATACACAGCGTGAGTCTTTTCTCGTGTCCTATTTACTAATCTTTCACTGGACAAATCAAGTCACGTGGCCAAACCCAGCCAGCGGCAGTGGAATGAGGAAGTATAACCTCCCACAGTAGAAAGGACGGGAGTGTATATTTTCTGACCACTAATCTGAACTATCAGAGCTGCACTAATTTGGGGACGTTTTATTACACATCTATGTAGAGTACTTGGATGTATATATGAGTTTGGATTTTAAGGCAGGGGTGTAAGCCAGAGACAAACATTTTGGAGGTGGTAGCATAGAGATGCATATAAAGCTATCACCTTGGAGGAGGTTGCCAAGGGAGTGTGTGAAGATAGAGAGCAGAAGAGGATAATTCTGAAAATTGGGGCAGCCAGGCTTTCAGAGACTGATAAAAGAGGAATCAGCAAAGGAAATAGGACGAAAGTGATCAATGAGGTAAGGGGAAAACCAGGAGACCACAGGGTCTGAGAATATTTATAGATTTCACTTCAAAAAGTATTTAGGTGAGGGGCGCCTGGGTGGCTCAGTTGGTTAAGCGACTGCCTTCGGCTCAGGTCATGATCCTGGAGTCCCAGGATCGAGTCCCGCATCGGGCTCCCTGCTCGGCAGGGAGTCTGCTTCTCCCTCTGACCCTCCCCCCTCTCATGTGCTCTCTCTCTCATTCCCTCTGTCTCAAATAAATAAATAAAATCTTTAAAAAAAAAAAAAGTATTTAGGTGAACATTTTAAGCCTTAAATACCCATGTTAGAAATGACAAAAAAAAAGGTAGAAGTTAATAAGATTAACATCCAACTTAAGAAGTTAGAAAAGGGGCAACAAAATAAATCCAAAGAAAATAGCAGGGGGAAAATGAGGAAAGAGCAGACATCAGTGCAACAAGAAACAGAGATACAGTAAGGATGACTGACAACATCAAGCATATATTCTTTGGAAAGACTAATTCAGACACAACTATGGTGAGATGAACCGATTCAAAAGAGAGGAGGCCCAAGCAAGTAACATTAGAAATGGGAAAGAAGTCAAAACTGCAAGTGCTACAGAGATACAAAGAAGAATGTAAAAATCTTGCAATCAATGCAATGCCAGTAAAGTTGAAAGTGAATGAAATGGGCAAAATACTCCAACCAAGTCATCAAATCTGAATCAAGAAGATTTAGAAAGCCAAACACCCTATAAAAATTAAAAATATTGAAACTATAGTGAAATCTTCCCATAAAAATATCACCCAGAAGTTTTTTTCTCTTTTCTTTAATGTCAGTTGTAACATTCAAAGAACTATTTCTATGTTTATACCTGAACTATTGCAGAATATAGTAAAAAAGGAATATTCTTTAACTCATTTGTGAGGTTAGCAAAATTTGATACCAATAACTAAAGAACAGTAAGAAAATTATTATTCTAGGTCACTATCTCTTATGAACATAGATGCAGAATTCCTAAACAAAATATTAACAAATCACTTCTGCTGCATGGAAAAAGATAATGTGGGATGACCAGTTTAGATTAAATTCTGCAATGTGAGTTTAATTCAACACCAGACTAGCAATTACTAGAATTCGGTGAATTAACAAATTAAAGGAAAAAGTGAAAAAAGTTATATTTCATATAGATGCAGAAAAATCTTTTTTGGATGCCTGCACATACTTATTATTTAAAAAAAATACTCTCAGCAAACTAGCCAAAGAAGGAAATTTATTTAACAGTTAAATATCATCCACAGGAAACCTAAAGCAACCACTAAAATAGTGGTGGTGAAATGTTGAATGTGTTCTTAACAAAATAGACAAGACAAGGGTGTTTATTCTCACCACTTTTATTTAACATTGCAGTGAAAGTTCTAGCAGAGCCAAAAGGAAAGAAAACATAATAAAAGGTAGAAGAATTGGAAAGTAAGAAACAAAAGTGTGATTTTTTAACAATTATATTACTGAATCTGTAGGAAACCTACAATGATCTAATTTATTAGAAAAAAGAGAAGAGTTAAGCAAGGATGTTGGATATAAAATCAATATACGAAAATTAACTGCATTCCTATACCCAACAATACACATTTAGAAAATGTAATTTTAAAAGGAGTCATTTGTTCTGGCTTCTGGTAACAATAGGGTAACTTAGCTGAACTAATCGTTCCTCAGATAACAATTAGAAAATATGGAAAAAAATATTTTTAGAACTGTCCAACTTTTTAGAGAAACAGGAGACTTACCAAAAGCAGAAAGAAACTAGCAAGGAGTCAACCCTTGAAAGATGAACTGTGAGTTAGGTATTTTAATATGGGATGCTCCCCAGTACAGCGAAGCTCATTGGGCAGACAGCCACAGCCTTACTGGCTTAATGTGTTAGAGAACAGAATTTGGGACAATTAGAAAAATAAAAATAAATAAGAAGAACATTAGGTGAGGAAATTCCCGATGGTAAGGATCCCTAGAGGGGTGAACCCCAAAATCTGTATATATAATCCACCAAAATCCTTGGATGAACATTTGCTTTCCTTTCACGGGGGAGACTCCAGAAGGAGGTGTGATAAAACAAACAAACAACGGGGCGCCTGGGTGGCTCAGTTGGTTGGGCGACTGCCTTCAGCTCAGGTCATGATCCTGGAGTCCCGGGATCGAGTCCCGCATCGGGCTCACTGCTTGGCAGGGAGTCTGCTTCTCCCTCTGACCCTCCCCCCTCTCATGCTCTCTGTCTCTCATTCTCAAATAAATAAATAAAATCTTTAAAACAAACAAACAAACAAACAACGAAGAAAAACAGTGGAAGCTGAAAGAGCCGAGAAGAAATTTAAACTTCCGTCCATCGCAGGAGAGACAGAATTTGGAGTTTGAGTACAGCTAAAGTGAAAAACAAAATTACTCTCCAGGGTACAATAACAGAATGTAGACTACACAACTTTCATCATGTCCAGTATCAATCAATTGTCAAGAGACATGTGAAAGTAACAGAACATTCGGGCCCATATATGAGAATAAAAGAAGTCAATAGACCCCAAGTTCAAGATGATGCAGATGTTGCAATGAGGAGGTAGGGACTTCTAAGCAGCTTTGTAAATATGTCCAAGAATTTAGAGAAAGATACATTCATAATGAACAGATGGAAAATATAATCAGAGAACTAAAACCTATAAAACAGAATAACATGGAGATTCTAGAGCTGAAACGTATCACTACTGGAATGAAAAATTTGTCCAGTGAGTTTAACAGCAAATAGGAGATGGCAGAAAAGTCAGTTAACATAGAGCTAGAACAATAGAGGATTGCCAGAGGGGAGAGGGTGTGGGATGGGCAAAATGGGTGGAGGGAGCGGGAAGCACAGGCCTCCGGTTAAGGACTGAAGTCACTGAGATGAAAGGTAGAGCAGAAAATGTCATCAAAAGTACTGTAATAGCATTGTATGGTGACAGATCGGAGCTATACTTAGAGTGAGCAGAACATAACATAGAGTTTTCAAATCACTATGTTGTAAATCTGAAACTAATGTAACATTGTGTGTCAATTAGCTTCAATTAAAAAAAAGCTAAAACAATAGAAATTACACAACCTGAGAAGGGGAGACAAAAATATTAAATAAAAAGAAACAAAGCTTTACAGACCTGTATGGCAATATTAAGAAATCTAATATTTGTGTAATTGGGGACCCAGAAGAAGAGGTAGAAAATGTGGCAGAAAAAAAGTATTTGAAGACAAATTGGGTGAAAACTATCAAGACAGAATAGAAAATTCAAAAATATGGGACACCTGGGTGGCTCAGTCAGTTACGTGTCTGACTCTTGATTTCAGCTCAGGTCATGATCTCAGGGTTGTGAGACTGAACCCCATGTCGGTGCTGGGTGTCGAGCCTCCTTAAGATTCTCTCTCTCCCTCTGCCCCCTCCCCCCTGCTTTCTCTCTCCCTTCTCTCTAAAAAGAAAAAACAAAAAAACAAAAACGAGATATACCCACAGTTACAGAGTAAATTGATTTTTGACAAAGACACCAAAGCAATTCAATGGGAAAAGAAAAGTCTTTTCAGCAATTGTGTTGAGACACCTGAATATCTATATGGAAAAAAAAAGGAACCTCAAACCCTTACCATACAAAATAATTCACTCATAGATCTAAAATTAAAAGCTAAAACTGTAAAGCTTTTAGAAAAAATATAGAAAGATCTCTTTGCAGCCTGGGGTTAAAAGTTTTTCTTAGATATTGAAACAATTATAAAAGAAAGATAAATCAGATATCAAAATTTAAAATATCTACTCATCAAAATAAACTGTTATGTAAATAAATGGCCAGGCCACAGACTAGGGAAATACATTACACATAGACACACAATCCAGTGAAACTAGATTAAAGTTAAGAAGTTTTATCCTTCAAAAGACAGCATAAAGTTAAAAATACAAGATACAAATTTGGTGAGGATATGTGTAACACATATAATTACCAAAACATTAGTATCTAGAATCTATAAAGAACATCTCAAGAATAACGCAAAATCCATAAAAAAATGAATAAATTATAAGAAGACAAAGATTAAGAATCCAATAGAAAAATGGGCAATCACTTCTCAGAAGCACCAAATTAAAAAAAGAATCAACCTCTTTAGTAGGAACATACTAATTGAAACCATAATGAAATATTTCACATTTAAGAGATTGACAAAAAGTTTATAAGTCCAACCAAATCAAGCTTGACAAGAAGGTGGATCAATTAGAACTCTTTTTTTTTTTTAAATTAGAACTCTTATACACAGCATGAAAAAGTGAAAATTGGCACTAATGTTTTGAAAAAACTTAGTGTTACCAGTTTACTTGAAAATACACATGCCTTTTTAATTTAGCAACTCTCTTCCTTGCTGTGTACCTAGAAAAACTCTAGTACATACCATCAGGAGACAAGTATAAGAATGCTCATACTAGCAGTCTTTGTAATGGCAAAGTATTAAAAGCAGTTCAGATATTTATCAGCAATAGAATGGATATATTGTTGAATGAATGGAATACTATACACCAGTGAAAATAAATGAACTAGGGCAATAGATAGCAACTAAACAAACCTCAGGAAAATGAAATTGAACAACAAAAAGCAAGGTCCAGAAACATACAATGGGATTCTATTAAAAAAAGTTTAAAAACATGCAAAACTAAAGGATATATTGTCCAGAAATAAAGATACCTGTCACAAAATAAAAAATAAAAGCAAGAGACTGATAAAACCGAAGATACAGGGCAGTGGTCTCTAAGAGAATAGGGAATGGATGAGGTTGGTAATGGGCACAATGCTGGCTTCACTGAGTAATGGAAATGTCTCTATCTCTTATGTGAGTAAGTAGATGTATTCACATATGCATATGAATATTTATATTTATATTCATTCAATAGTAAATGAAATATAAATATATAAATATAAATAGTAAATAAAAAATAAAAAATACATACATCTCTCTTGGGAATGTTTATTGACCTCATGGCATTCGCCGTGATCACCGTTCTGGAACCAGACACTCTGGGGTGTGAATTCCAGCTCCTAGAACAGTTTAACAGGGGTTTGTATGTTACATCCCTGTTCCTGTCTCTCAGCCCTAATTCCTTTTCTACCTCACAACATCCCTTCTCCCTTATCAGCACAAAAACACATCCTAGCACAAAGTATTTAGTCATTATCAAAAGAAATGTTAGAAAAACTTAAAAATGAACTTAAACTTCCTCTTGAAAAGTTTTGAGATATTTGTTTTCAAGGCTCTCACTAAGGGTTGTGCTGGCCCTTGATGTAACTGACCAGTCAGCATTTGAGAACTCACTTTGGGGTTGAGGCTTTTGACCTCTTAGCCCCAAGAAAGATCCGTTACAACTGTAAGAATCTTTTTAAATGTACAGCCCCAAAAGATAAGGTCCGTATAACGGGGTAGGGGGAGATAAATAAAATAGTTATATTATTATGAATGTTCTAAGGTCAAAGGAAATGCTGGTTATCACTTAGTATCCATGGTTCATAGATAAGGAAATGTAGGGTGTTAGAGGAACTGGAGGGTATTGTTCTGGATGATAAATGGGAGCAGAATGTAGGTCAAGCTATGCCGACAGCAGGTATGCCCCTTAAATAGGATTAATATAGGTCATCCAGTTTTTTGTCTTCCTAATTACTTTCTTTTTCTTTCACTCCTTCTCTCTCTCTCTCCTTCCTCCCTCCCTCCCTCCCTTCCTTCCTTCCTTCCCTCCTTCCTTCCCTCTTTCCCTCCTTCCCTCTCTCCCTCCCTCCCTCCTTCTCTCTCTGTCTTCAGAGCAAACAGAACAAGGGCAGGATGCACCACTGCTTGGGCACTAGGGGGAATAGTGCTACAGATAGTGGTAAAAGCAATCAACAGTGGTGCCAAAGGAGCGCTAGAAAGTGATAGGAAACCAGTACCAAAAGTGAGAAAGAGGATGTTCAATCTCTAGTGGGATTTTTTTTTTTTTTTTGGTCCTATCTAGAAATATGACCTTCACACTGAAAGAAACAGAACAAACACAGCTCAGGAAGAATTAAATACCAAGAAAATTCGGGGCGTATCAGAGAACCTTGATGTCCTGAAAGAGTCAAAGTCCTCAGGTTCAATAAACCACTGGAGTTCTGACAGAACTTGTTATTGGTCTTGACCAAGCTGCTGTTCTGCATCTAGGACCAAAAATATCAGCGGCCCATGCTGGAGAAGTGGGTGCTTGGCTATAGAAACTCACGAGAAAAGAGTAGGGGCTATTAGTTGACTGCATGCTGAATATGCACCAGGCATAACAAAAGATACTAAAATGACTAATGTAATCTTAGGCTGAGCTGATAGGAGCGTGATGCCCAGACAAAGAGAGTTTAATCTGCCTCTGTTTATTTCTGGCATTTCAAGAGAAACATTGACACGTTCAGTATGCTCAGTTAGAGGAGGTTAAATAAATTGCTGAGAGGATTGGAGACTACATCACAGGAAGAATAGGTGCTGGGTGTGTTATAATCATGAGAAAACACAAGTCTTCCAATATTTCAAGGATTGTAAAGTACAAAAGTGATGAGACATTTTGCATAGCTTCAGAGCGCAGAACCAAGAACAGTGTTTGGAAGTTATGGGGAAGGACATTCCATTCCGTAAGAGAAATTCTAACAGTCTCTTAAATTTATGTGATGTTGTACAATCCACATAGATTCTCCTGTGCATCATCTCACATTAGGAAGAACTCCCGAACAATCGGTGATTGAATCAGCGGCTGGGCAGGTTTAAGCGGAGACTAATGAATCACATTAGACTGGATGGACGGAAAGATCGTTTCTAACTCAGACTGTGAATCAACCGAGAGCTACTTCCAAGCCCGCTTCTAAAATGAAAAGAAACAGGGAACAAAAGCATAGGACCTATGGGGATTCATCCTTGTCTGTCTCAACTCACACTTTTCTAAGTAGAAAAACGTGAAAAGATCTATGTCTGTGTTCACCATAAGGGGAAATAAATTGGTTAGGCATTTTTTCCCTGTGTTTTAGGGTATTCAAGAGGATATTGACCAGCCTCTCTTCTGGTGCTTACTGCACTGGCTAGGAAGATGGACCATAGCACCTTGGAGGTCCCTTCTAACACCAAGATTCCGTGAAAGCTAGATTTCACATGTGGCTCTGTTATTTCCTCAAATGGCTTCGAGGAAGTTGTTTTCACTCTCTGGGCCTCAGTTGTCTTTCTCATTAAGTGAGACTATTGTCAATTTTTTTTTTTTTTTTAGAGAATTCACACTCTACAATTGTAAGATTTTGTGGAGAATTTGTGAGAGCTTTCTTCTTCCACATCCTATCAAAAAATAATTGATTTCGATTTCTGGTCCTGGTAAGATCATGGTCATTTCTGAACTTTTCTGAAACTCCTCCTGAAAGCCAAATAGAAAATTAGGATAGTGTAAGAAAATACATATGAGTTATATATTTTAAAAATACTAAGTGTGGGCGCCGGTGGCTCAGTCGATTAAGCGTCTGCCTTCAGCTCAGGTCATGCCCTACAAGCTACAGAACCCCAAATCACCTATGAATATTCAGCCTCAAGAAGAGAAGGCCTTTCCCTGGAGTGAAACTCTGTCTGAACAAGCCTGAGAATAACTGTGAGCTGGAGGTTCTGATATGCTATGAATTACAGATGAGAACAAGCACTTGTACAGTGCATTGCCGAGGGATCCAATAGTGTTGGACTCGAGCAGACTCTTGATGGACTCCAAAATGTCCAGCCAATATCCTTTTCCAGAAGTATAGCGTCTCACTCTGAGCGGAAGATGTCTAGAAACAGGTGAATTGAGCAGGGCAGTAACACTGGACAGTTGAGGGGAGGGGAGGGCGGCCCCAAAGTAATCAGACCGCGGAAAGTAAGGTAACAACAAAAGCATTCATCTAAGAGTGAGACCACAGCCTTGCAAAGGCAGGAGCTCTGGGAAACATGGGCCTAGATGTAGAAAATCTTCTTGCCCAGGCTTAGGACCAAGAGACGGACGGGCTGTATGTTGTGTTCTTCACATTAACAAGGGAAGAGGAAGCCTGGGTGTAAACTCAGAGAGCTTCTCTAGCTCCTCTCCTGGCCCCCACATGCCTCAGGAACTTGCCCCCAGTAGTCTAGGGAAAGCTGTCACCTTTAAACACATGACATGCGAGAAGGAATAGACTCTAATACAAAGTCATTATAAGAAAACAGATAATAATGAAACAAATACGTGAGAGTCCAGGAATAACCCTAGAGAAATATGGACACAAAGCAGATGAAAACCATAACATGAGATATTGAAATGAGAGAAAATAAATTAAGGAAATGATAGACACTTTGAAAGAACAGAATAAATCAGAAATAGAAGAAATAGGTAAATAGCTGATGGCTATAAACTGAGAACTCAGAGCACTCAGGAAAGAGTTAAAAAAAAAAAAGAAGTTCAGAAATAAAGACTAATAAGAAGGAATACATAAGAGAATAGCTCTGTGGAAAATGCGGGAATGAAATTCGAAGGTAGGAAAGAAAAATGAAGGGAATCAAACAGAAGTAAAGGAAGACATAAAAAGGCTTTGGAAGAAAGTGAAAAATAAGAAGACAGGCTAAGGTAAGATAATAATGAAAGAAGTAAAGAAAAGACACAAATAATGAAAGAAAAAGAGAATCTAACCAAAAAGTCCCTGATGTAGGAAAACTTGACTTAAAACTATAAATCAGGAGAAGTTTCCTAAAATTGGAAAAACTTTAAAATCCACATATTTATGGGCACCTGGGTGGCTCAGTCGGTTAAGTGTCTGCCTTTGGCTCAGGTCATGATCTCAGGGTCCTGGGATTGAGCCCCACATCGGGCTCCCTGCTCTGCGGGAGGCCTGCTTCTCCCTCTCCCACTCCCCCTGCTTGTGTTCCCTCTCTCGCTGTGTCTCTCTCTGTCAAATAAATAAATAAAATCTTTAAAAAAAAAAAAAAATCCACATATTTAACTGGAAAAAGGAACTCATACCACCAAGGGAATACCAACACCAACATCAACATTAACACCAAGGCAATCTTAATGAAAAGACTGGACTTTAAAGATAAGAAAAATATCCTTTGGGCATCCAGACAAAAAGATGAAGTCATTTAAAAGAAAAAGAAAATCAGATAGGAATTAACCTTCTCAACAGCATCATTTTTTTTTGTCAAAGAACAACAGAAATACTTTAGAGATGCAAGGAAAAAAGAGGGAGCCACCTTGTAGGTTTAAGCTACTTAAGACCATGAAGTCTAGACCTGTAACCATGCAGGGTCTCATGGAGGGTCAGTCTCATGAGATGTTCCTGAGAAACTGACTACAGAGTGAGCTCCAGACAATCAATGAATGATTCTAGAAAATTCACTATAAGTTCTCAGGGTAAGCGTGAATATGTTTAACTATGGAACAACTAAAAATTGGAGATGAATTTAAAAAATAGTATACTATTGGCATATGCATGGACAGTGTCAAATAGTAAAACTAATGAAAATGGGAGATGGTGAGAGTCCGTGGGAAGAATAATTTTACAGATTGCCTGGCATGTATTTGGTGGGAGTAAGAGGAGATCCAGTGAGGCTGACAATCCTAGTAGTTGAAGCCTGGTGACGTTGTGCTTTCTTACTGTTTGGAAAAGATCATTAAGGAATGCCTGGCTGGCTCAGTTGGTAGAGAATGCGACACTTGATCTCAGGGTCATGAGTTCAAGCCCCACACTGGGCATGCATCTTACAAAATAAAATGAAATAAAAAATAAAATTATCATTAAATTAATGCTAGTGACATAAATTGGATGGTGGGGGGAAGAATGGGAAGGAGAGAAGAAATGATTATTAGCTGAGATTAATATATATAGAATAAGACTAATATATAGGGAATAGCAAATAATGATAACCACTAGAACTTAAATAAGAACCTTTTTTTTTTTTTTAAAAAGTAGGTTCCACGCCCAGAGTGGAGCCCAATATGGGGCTGGAACTCATGACCTTGAGATCAAGGTCTGAGCTGAGATCAAGAGTCGGATTGCTTAACTGAGTGAGCCACCCAGGCACCCCAAGTAAGAAACTTTCTAAATGTCAAAAGAAACAAAAATAAAACATACCACAAAGTAATGATTTTGTATGTGCATTGTGGATGTTTAAAGACACAGAAAAGTCATAGGTATATATATATATGCACATAATTGACTGAAACATGAAACTGGCATTTCTGTAGGGCATAAGCAATAGTTTATCAGCAATTTCACGTCTTTCAACAAAGAGCAAACATAAAAAACAATGTAACAGAACTGAGGAAAAATATTGATTATATCAATACATGTAAAATGGGCTTTACTCATCTCTCTCTTTTTTTAAGATTCTATTTATTTATTTGAGAGAGAGAGAGAGTGAGAGAGAGAGAACATGAACAAAGGGGGGGCAAGAAGAGAGGGAGAAGTAGACTCTCTGATGAGCAAGGAGGCCAATGTGGGGCTCGATCCCAGGACCCTGAGATCATGATCTGAGCCAAAGGCAGATGCTTAACCAACGGAGCCACCTAGGTGCCCTGGCTTTACTTTTTTTCTCTTAAAAGAAAAAAAAATTTTCCTGGTGTTAGCAAAGCAAAATCCATGCTGTTCTATGAAACATAGTAAGAAAAAAAAGTGAATCAGAAAGTTAAGAATAAAACTATAAAGATATATCAGTTGATTGGAAATAAAAAGAAAGTAGATGACATGATCTGAACATCAGAAAATACAGTTTTCATGCCAACAACATTGCACACTATGAAAGCCACTTTATGAATTTAAAGAGTACAATTCAAAGTAAAGATATGATAATTACTAGTATCTCTGCAGAAAGTAAAATTGCAACTTTTATAAACAAAAAATACAAGAGATAAAAGAAGGAATGGACAGACACCAATAACTGGAGATGATTATCACATCTCCATCAAGACAAGGGGATTAAAAATTATTAAGAATATACAAGACCTAAGCAAATCAATAAGGTGGTTCGTATAGCCATATATTTAACTCTGTATCCCAATAATAAAGAATACACTTTCTTTTCAAGTGCATTTGGGTCATTTACAAACACTGAGCATACATTAAAACAGAAAAACTTCAGTTAATTTTAGAAAATAAAAATAATAAACCAGACTTTTTTGATCAAAACATGCAATTAAACCAGAAATAATTAACAAATTCTCAAAGCTCTCTATTAAAGACTCTTGGGTCAAAGGGAAACTATAAAACATAATTGTAGAATTTCTAAAAGTAATAATAATAGAGATATTATATATTTGGAAAACTCAAGAGAATCAATGAAAAACACTACTCTAACCAATAATAGAATTTAGGAAAATAGCAGGATATAAAATCAAATGACAGAACTCAACAATCATGTCATGAACCAACAGTAACTATTAGAAGTTTTAATGGAAGACACATCCATTTATAACAACAAAAAAGAAGGAAAAAATACCAAGGCATAAACTTAACAAAATGTGCAAACCTTCTATTTAGAAATCTTTAGTACATACCTAAAAGATACAAAAGTGATATAAATATGTAGAAAGCTATAGAATCAAAAATGATAAGGAAAAAGGATGATAGATATAGCAAGTATAATAAAACCTTGACAATTGTTGAATATGAGTGAAGACTATATCAAGATTATACCATTCTCTCTACATTTTTGTACGTTTGAAAATTTTATAATAAGCTAATTTAAAATAGTTAATTCTGGTGTTAAAAAAGAAAGGTATTTACGTTCTAGCTCTAGACTATCAAAGCACACCTAGATTAATTACATGAGTTAATTAAAGTGATTTGATTAAATTCTTACAGTCAGACTTAGTTTTAAGCTCAACCTCTTTAGAATCCTTACTTAATATAAAGTTAATTGTATATGCATGTTTTGGATACTTTAAAGTAGTAGCTGTTTCTCTCTATTCTCTTCCAATTTTGGCCAAATGAGGAATCTCATTTCTTCCTGCCTCGGCTTCCTAAAACTATGTATGGTGAATTGAGAGGCAGAAAGAAAATTTCCCAGACCCCCAGAGCTACTGGAGGGAGGCCTCAAGTTCTTAGACTGGGAGGAAACTTCCAGAACATCTTACCCCTACTGTGGGTTCTACATGGGGCCATGTGAAATCCAGATTAATGTCTAGGCTTTTGCCCATTCTCCTCTGAAGTGTTACCATTGAAATGGTAAACCTGCTCAAATAATCTTAAAAAAAAAAAATCCTGATCACATTCCATGCTTATCCTGACTGAAAATTCCAGATGAACAATTTTATTTTTCCTTGGAGTTAATGTTTGCTATTCTTAAAATAATAGGCATTAATGCTATTACAATTACCTTCAACAAACCAAACCAAACCAAACCAAAGCAACAGAAAGCAAGACATGGGCTGACTTTTTAGTACCTACTGGACAAAGCTTAGCCTCCTCACCCTGGCATCTTGGCCCCAGAATCCCTCCAGGGTATGGCTCCAATATATCTTTTTCATTGATATTGTCTTTCATGTATCAGAGCACTGCTAATGTCCATAATCTAGACAAACCAAAAAAAAAAGAGAAAAAATTATAAAATCTAATATTTGTTTAATGTTGTTTAGTTCACAAAATATGTTTTCAATATACTTCTTATTGAACCCCAATAAAAGCCTTAAAAGCTGGGCGTTATTTACTTTCATTTTATTTTTTTAATGGGTAAAACCGTGCTGGAGAACCTAGAGCTTTGCCCAACATCAAAAGCTAACATGTGATAAAGCCAGAATTTTTTTGAATTCTGTGCTTATCCTATAGTAATATGTTACTGTTAAACTAGGTACTCATTAATCCCTGAGAACATTCTGAATTGAACTGCCTAATTTTGCTACCAGACTCCCTTCTAATGAAGCCCCATTTTCCTCTCATCCAAGTCCCCCAAAGTTCTGTTTTCTTCTTTCCTTCCTTCCTTCCCTCCCTCCTTCCATCCTTCCTTCCTTCCTTCTTTCCTTCTTTCCTTCCTTCCTCTTTCTTTCCTGATTCCTTGAAATTCTTGATCCCTTGAAGCTGATGTGCTCTTTCCTTTGAACCAGGACAGGGCATTCTGTGTCTTTCGGGGCACTCGACCTCTACCTCGTGTTCTATCATCCTCTGTACTCTTGCCTTACAGGCAGAGCCTATGTCTTACTCATCTTTTTGTCCTTTCCATGATGCAAGGACAGTGGCACATAGTAGGTATTATACTTAACCAATGTTTGAGGAACTACATTGGAATTTGGTTTAAAATAATTGGAAGACCCGCCTTCTTTCTTTTTTTTTTAAATTTTTTTATTGTTATGTTAATCCCCATACATTACATCATTAGTTTTAGATATAGTGTTCCATGATTCATTGTTTGTGCATAACACCCAGTGCTCCATGCAGAACGTGCCCTCCTCAATACCCATCACCAGGCTAACCCATCCTCCCAACCCCCTCCCCTCTAGAACCCTCAGTTTGTTTTTCAGAGTCCATCGTCTCTCATGGTTCTTCTCCCCCTCCGATTTCCCCCCCTTCATTCTTCCCCTCCTGCTACATTCTTCTTCTTCTTTTTTTCTTTCTTAACATATATTGCATTATTTGTTTCAGAGGTACAGATCTGAGATTCAACAGTCTTGCACAATTCACAGCGCTTACCAGAGCACATACCCTCCCCAGTGTCCATCACCCAGTCACCCCATCCCTCCCACCCCACCCCCCACTCCAGCAACCCTCAGTTTGTTTCCTGAGATTAAGAATTCCTCATATCAGTGAGGTCATATGATACATGTCTTTCTCGGTTTCACTTATTTCGCTCAGCATAATACCCTCCAGTTCCATCCACGTCGTTGCAAATGGCAAGATCTCATTCCTTTTGATGGCTGCATAATATTCCATTGTATATATATATCACATCTTCTTTATCCATTCATCTGTCGATGGACATCTTGGCTCTTTCCACAGTTTGGCTATTGTGGACATTGCTGCTATAAACATCGGGGTGCACGTACTCTTTCAGGTCCCTACTTTTGTATCTTTGGGGTAAATACCCAGTAGTGCAATTGCTGGATCATATGGTAGGTCTATTTTCAACTTTTTGAGGAACCTCCATACTGTTTTCCAGAGTGACCCACCTTCTTTCTGAAACAGTTCTTGCCTTATAATAGAAACTCATATGGTAAGTAGAAACCATTTTCGTAATAAGTAGATTCATGTAAAGTATAAAAATAAAATAATACTGCTAATAGTTATAATCAGTGACATAATAATAATGGTAATCTTATAAACCTGAATTATAAGGTTCCTTCCTTTCAGATTATAATAATTCATATCAGCCTCATTTATTTTCTCAATATGCCTGTGAGCCAAGGAAAGGGTCGTTAGTACAGTGTTTAGATTGGAACCTTAAGAATGGGAGCCTAAGACTCCCCACTTTGGTTTGAGTGTCAGCTCCTCCACTCATTTGAATGTTATTTGACCTCCTGAGATCTCGGGCACCTCTCCACCTTTTACAAAATAGGGAAAATAAAAATGACAAAATCTGCAAGTTCTTTGTGAAGAAAAAATGAGATTAAAGAGGCCAAATTCTTGGCACAGCAGCTGGTGCATAGTAAGGGCTTATTAAATGGTATCAGTAATTATTGTTATGAGTGAAGAGAATGAGATCTAAGACCCAAGATGATTAAGTGGCTTGCTCAAGATGGTATAACGAAATCTAACTGGGACTCGGGTTTTTGCTTCCTGAAATAATCATCCTAGGGAGGCTAGAGATGGAGTCACATGGCCAATGGCTTAATCAATCATGCCCACATAATGAAGTCCCAATAAAACTTATGGACACAGAAGAAGTTCGGGTGAGCTTCCTTGGTGGGTAATACTCTGCCCACTGCCACAATTGATGGGTCAGGAGGATGATGCTTCCTGACTCCAGAGGGAGAAAACAAGGGAAGCTTGATGTTTAGGACCCTCCCAGACATTGCTCTATGTGTCTTCCCCTTGGTTGGTTCTGATCTGTAGCTTTTTGCTATAATGCAGTTATAATCCTAAAAAAATAGTGTTTTCCTGAGTTCTGTGCATCATTATATTATGGGACCCTAGGGGAGGGTGGGAACCCCTGAACTTATAGCCAGTTGGTCAGAAGTGAGGGAGACCTGGGGACCTCAGAATTTGTGGCTGGTGTCTCAAGGGAGGGCAGCTGTGTGGAGAACTTTGCCCTTAACCTACGTAGTTCAACTCCTCCGGGAAGTTGGGTGTCAACAGTTTTGCTCTCCCCTTCACCCAGAAACTCAATGGGAAAATCAATGTTTCATCAGGTACATACTTTGCCATCTCAGACTCAAAAATGAGGTTTATTTAAAATCTATAATTTTATTTCTTGTTCATGTTGGGTGCCTAGTGTTGAAATGTGGTCATATTGGCTCTCTACCCCTGATCATTTTGGTAACAATAGTATTGAAGTTAAAAAAAAACACACACACCTGGACAATTATTTATATCTGGTACTAACCTATCAGACACTCTTTTCTTTCCAAAAGCCCTTCTCCAACCTCCAAACAAATTAATTCATCTGCACAGTGAGAGGAGGAAACTAAGCATGGAGCCTCCACCAGGAGGGACACCAGGGGGACATTCACCAGGACAGCGGGAGTGCATATGTTGTGGCTCTTGACACCCGAGTGGGGGAATATCCTGCTCACCCACAGTATGGCAATCGTAATTAGCACCCCGTAGCCACTCGGGGCTTCCAACCCACCCAAATCTGTTTGCAGCGTTTCACGACTTACTGAGAACAGCATCTCTCGCATTTAGGTAGCTGTCTCCCTCCTGTCTGCTCCGTTGGCTCTAATGTATTTAGATAGATTCTTCTTCCATGAGGCAGAGCCCAAGTTCATTAGAATCATGCGTTCTGCTTCAAGACCTCCCTTAATCTCCCTAGGTGCTCTTTGGGCTTTACCAGTTGTATTCACTAACCTTGGATGTGGGTATTTAGGAACAATTCTAATGTTCTTAAATTGCTTTGCAGTCTCCTCTCCTGGATTATACTGGCAGGCACAAGAAAGAAATACCAATTAAGCCCCAGAGCCATTTTGCAAATGCTCTTTTTTTTTAAACCAGGCAATGTCTGACTGCGAACCCAAATGGAAAAGATGCAGGATGGTGCTGGGATGTGTTATGCATGTTGACTCTTTTCTTTCAAAGGGATCTAATCTTTTGGAGTGGGCATTAGGTAATGCTTTCAATGTATTAGTAAGGACCAGAGACAGAGAGAGAGAGAGAGAGAGAAGACACTTCATACGTTTTGGATAATGCTGTGTTGGTGCTTTAATAATACTCATCTTAAAAGGGTATTTGTTATTCATTATGTACAGTGCATTTCAGAGTTCTGCGTCCATTAACCCCTTCTCTGAGCAGACTGCAGACAGTTTGAAAACCTTTCTTTTAGGAAAGCTAGCCTCAGCCTGGCTATTAAACTTGCTCAGGTTCTAGGGGTGACTTGGGGGTAATACTGTAGAGCAATGTAAGTAGGAACATGGGCTGCCTTTAGATGGGGACGTAAATGGCGTGGAGACAGGAGTAAAAAGTAGATATTTTGTTATTAACATTGTGTTTTGTACCATGTCAATATATCAATGATTCAAAACACAAATAAAAGAAATATATATAATTTTTTGAAATGGTAAGAAAAATGATGCAGTTGCTGTGAAAAACAGTATGAGAGTTCCTCAGAAAACTAACATCCAATCACCATATGATCCTGCAATTCCATTTCCGGGCACATACCTGAAAGGATTGAAAGCAGGACTTCAAACAGATGTTTGCATACCCATGTGTGTAGTGGCATTATTCCCAAAAAACAAAAGGTGGAAGCTAACCCGAAGGACCAGGGATGGATGAATGGGGAAATAAAATGTGGTATACAATATTATTCAGCCTTAAAAATGACAAAAAAAATTCTGACACAGGCTACAGCATGGATGAACCTCAAAGACATTAGAGTAAGTAAAATAAGCCAGTCATAAAAAGACAAATATTGTATGATTCCACTTAAATGAGGTACCTGGAATCATCAAATTCATGAAGCTAGAAAGTAGAAAGGTGGTTGCAGGGGCTGACAGAAGAGAGAAATGAGGAGTTTAGTAGGGACAGAATTTTAGTTTGGAAAGATGAGAAAGTTCTGGAGATGGAGGGTGGTGATGGTTCCAGAACGATGTGAATGTTCACAGAACTGTACACTTAAAAATGGTTAAAATGGCTAATTTTATGCTATCTATTTTTTTTTTTTTTTGCCATTACACAAAGAAAAAGAAAAAATGTAAGAAAGACTTGTGGTTTTCCCCATTGGTCACTGCACTCACATTTTGCCTTTCTATCATATCTGGGAGGTAACCTCCATGGTCTGTTACCCCATCTTCTCTTCCCGAGACCTCAGCAAACCCCCAGTTCATCACTGCACTTGTGGAGTGATGGGTACAAAGATTCAGCAGAAGAGAATGTTCTACTTCTGTCTAACCAGGCAAGTGAAGACAAGCATCTGTAAGTGGTCACTGAGGACTGACTCAGGCCCTCACACCATGCTAGGGAAAGCGAGGGCACAGAAATGTGGTAGATGCATTTTGTGACTTTAGTTAGTGCAATTAATACAAATAAAAACCAGATTCCCACTGTGTCTGGGGCACTGTGTTCGGTCCTGGAGACACGGAGATGAAAAGACAGTGTCAGATATTGAGGGTTTGGCAGATTTGCATACTGATAATTAGATAAGTTTTTATACAGGATACAGTGCGCGTACAGATAGTGGGCATAGAATTCCTCAAGCCAGACTTTATGGAACTTAGAAGTTTCAAGATCTTGCAGCAGGTCTAATGAACGAATATTTTTTTAAATACCTACTATGTGTCGGGGCCTGACCTAAGTTCTGTGAGTGAGTCAGATTACGGATATGGGAGGCTGTGTTCTGGTCCTTGGGGAGCTTACTTCTAGTTGTATGCCGACTAGTCCAGAGAGACAATAGGGCAGCATATAATTGTGTGGGATACATTCTTAGCTTTGCCAGAGACTAGAGAAAAGAAAGATCAGTAAGGGTTGGGATTGTCAGGAAAGGTTTTACTGAGGGGGTGAGACCAGAACTGAGCCCTGAGAAGCAGAATCTCAGCTGGTAGAAAATAGGAGAGACAAGCGAGCATACAACAGATCCATAATTATCAGACAGAGTAGATGAAGCAGGTTTGCCTTTCCTGAGCTAAGCCACTAAAAGCATCCTATTGGCATAGGAGTCTATTAAGCAGGGACCCTTGTTCATGAATTAAGCACCTACCATGTGTCAGCCATTGTTCTATGCACTGGAAGCATACCAGCAAACCCACAAAGTTCATGCCCTCCGAGAGTTTACATTCTCCTGGGAGACACAAACAAAGAAATAAAATACACCTCATGCTAAGTGGTAATAAGAGTTCTAGCTAAAAGCAAAGTATGGGGTAGGGTGACTGTTGGATAGGTTTGTGCGGGAGGGTACTAGGTGTCTCATCAAGGGACAATTGCAAAGCAACTATGCTTCTGAGATGTTTGGAGAGCCATCCTGCTGCAGATGGTAGTATGGACTCCATCTCTTGCTGCTTCCAGTCCCCAAAGTCTATGAACTTTGACTCTGAGCCCAAGTGAATGTTCCACCAAGTTTCCTACTGCTATGAAAATGTAAGGTGGTAACAGTCGCAGAGACCACATGTCCTATCTTGAATGAACCCTTCTGTGGCTTCTTTACTTGGGAATACTTACAGCGATGTGTTCTGATACCAATTTTCTGACACCAACCAAGTGTCCTAAGATGAAATTCAGTAATGACACCAAACTACCTGGAGTTAGGGTCAGACCCCACGAGCCAAAAGGCAAGGTCCCCAACAAGACTGTCCTTAGTTCCGACGCCAGCCTTAAGTTCCCAGACTGCCCACACTTCTGCCCAGCCGATGACAATTTTAGAGTTTCCCAGAGCCCCCTCAGGTTCAGTCATTCTCTAGAGTGACTCACAGAACTCAGAAAAGTGCTATGCTTCGAATTACCATCTTATTATAAAGGATGCAAATGAACAACCTGATGAAGAGATACACCGAGCAAGGTCTAGAAGGATCTAGCAGGGGCTTCTGCTCCCACAGGGTCGAGGTGCACCATCTTCCTGGTACATGGATATGTTCGCCAACCAGGAAGCTCACCTGGGTTTCAGTGTCCAGAGTTTTACCTGGGGTTTCACGAAGTAAGCCTGTTGGCCAAATCACTGACCATGTGTGGTTGAACTCAACCTCCCATCCCTCCTCTCTCCCTGGACTTTGGGGGTGGGCTTTTAAGTTCCAACTCTGTAATCACATACGTTGTCTTTCTGGAGGGGCCAGTTCCTCCCCTAAAAGTATTTAAAGCCCCACCGTGAAATCACCTCCTTAGCATAAACTCAGATATATCAAAGGGGCTCCTTATGAATAACAAAAGACACTCCTATCACTCTGGAAATTCTAAGGGTTTTCAAAGTTCTGTGCCAAGAACTGCGGACAAAGACCAGATGGATTCTTTCTTGTATCACAGGTAGCAAGAACTCTGTGTTGATTTCTCCAGCTAATGCTTGCATAATGGTCATAGAGTTGGCTATATTCTACCCAGGATAGAAATCAGGTTTTTTTTTCAGTTCACAGCAAAGAGATTCTAAGAAAGCATGACCTCAGCAAAGCCATGCTCTGCTGCTGATTTAAAGTCTGTAAACTAAAATGTAATACAACTGTATCCTTTGTCCTCCTGGCTAATGACCAGTCATGGAATACCAATAAGAGTTCCTAGTTTCAGCCTTTTGAGCTTGGACCCCTCTTGCTGGTGAGCTCTCCAATCAACTTCCCTCTGATACCTCTTTAAGCATCAAGCAGCTGTTTAATGCAAGGTTCTCGTCTGTTCTTTTCCCTTTCTCTTGGTCAGTGGATTAGCCAAGATTGATTTTTCTGCACGGCTGGGGAAGGCCTAAGGTTAAAAGATAAAAGGTAGATTTCTTTTAAATGTAATCTGGATTTCTTTTCTTGGCATTAGTTCTGATATCACCACAGAATCACTTCAGTGTTCCAGAAACACCTGGACCCCCAACCACAGATGCCGGGGCAGGGCAAGCCTGGGCGTCCAGCACAGCTGGGTGGTCCGGGTGGAATTGTGGTCAGATGCCATCCCCCCACCCTCCCCCTCTCTTTCTCTCCACTCCCATCTTTCTTTCTCTCTCTCTGACTCCTTCTTTTAAATTTGATTCTGCTTGCAAAACGCAACTAGACATCACACATTCATCCTACACTACTGTCCTTTCAGGTCAGTGTGTATTTATCTTTTGCAAATGAAAGAGCTCAAGGGGAACTGTTTCTGAGTCAACCAGATGATAAAAGAACCAATTGATTCATCCAGAAAGCCTGTCAATTCAGCAGAACAGCATTGGCAGGAGTGGTGCTGTGGACAAAGCAAGCACCTGATGGGCTCATTTTTCCACTTTTTTGCCAGGCTTCTCTTTGGACCCAACAGACCCTGTCCCAATGCCATGCCAGGTGTGATGAATAGCCCTCTCCACCTCTGCGTGGGTATCTTTCCACTTATCCCATGTAGCAATCCTCCCTCCATCAAATAACAATGGGCAGGTTTATCAATACCTTCTGCTGAGGGCTGGGCACTCCCTGGAGCTGGAGTGTGGCAGGGGCAGTGGTGGGAAAGGGGGCGATGTGAGGCTACATAGCAGGAGAACGAGAGAAGTGTGCAGGAACGGAAACTGACGTTCAGTGCGCGGGGCTAAGCAGGGAGAGAACATTTGAGAAGAGGGAGAACTGAAGAGTGCAGGCAACTCCAGCTGAGCAATGCTCCAGGTGGTAACTGAGGCCAGACTCTCACTGTTCTCCATAGTCCAACTCAAAAGATCTGAAAGACTTGTGGCCCCAGGAAGGGGCAGCATGACTTCACGACATCGAGTTTACCTGGGATATGGGGGCAAGAGACAAGGGTCCCTTCCTTGCTCCACCCATCTCCTTTCTTCCTTCCTCCTCTCCCCATCCCCCTTCCTTCATGTAGTTATTGCCAAGATTGGAAAGGGACACTTGAGGGATCCTTACATGTGTCTCAGCCACACTCAGAGTTACATTCAAAGAGCTGGCTTCAATCCAGCCAGCCAGGGAGAGCACTTCTAAATGCCAGGATGGGATTTCAGCCAGCCAGCTGGATGTCCCTTCCACACGCCGAAGCTTCCTCAGCCATTGCGTCAACATGTGGAGATGCCAAGAGAGTTTGGGCAGCGTACCCAACACAGTGAGGCTACAACGAAGGAACAAAATGGAAGCCCTCACGTCAGTAATCAGGGGATAGAAACATGCTAACAGATGGACTGGGGGTAAACACGAACGGGAAGGACCAGAGAACGGAGGAGAGAAATTCTGGATCGATTAGGATTCTCTTGCTTGCAGGTTATAGAAACCTATTGTGTCCAAGCTTAGGTGAAAAGGACGTTTATTGGTCAATCCAGTTAAAAAGTCTGAGGGTGCCCTAGCTTTGGGCAGGCTGGAGCAGATGCCCCCACAGTGCCCAGTGCTGTCTCTCTGTCCTTCTCGGAGCTGGCTTCATTGTCAGGCTCATTTTCCCCTCATGGTGGCAGGAGAGCCCCCTTGGCATTTCCAGACTCAAACTCCATCTCATTCGTACCAGGAGAAGTTCAGGACGGTTTCTCCTCAGATCAACTGGGCTCATCTTTCCTGTCGGGACTAATTACTGTGACCAGGGAGATGGGATGCTCTCATTGATCATGCCTGGGTCAGCCCCACCTAACTTACACAGTCTGGGAGTGGGTAAGGAATGGTCCAGCTGAGAAAGTAGGGGTCTTCTTTACAGAATAGGAAAATGCTGGAAACAAACCAACAAGCAAAACAAAACAGATGTCCACCCCAGATGCTAAAAAGAAGCCAAAATCATAAAACTTTGAACCACGAGCCGTCATGCACCAGGTGCGAGCATCCAGAAATGGGTCAGATCTATATGGGGACTCAAGGCTTATGTGACAACTGCCCAGACTACGTTTGGTACATGTGTCTCTTTTTTTGATAACTGGTTCAAGGCCTTTCTGACCTGCTTCTGGTTGCTCTTAAAAGGAACTTGCTGGGGCGCCTGGGTGGCTCAGTCAGTTAAGCATCTGCCTTCAGCTCAGGTCATGATCTCAGGGTCGTGGGATGGAGCTCTGCGTCGGGTTCTCTGCTCAGTGGGGAGTTTCCCTCTGTCCCTCCCCTCCATTCGTGTTCTCTCTCTCTCTCCAATAAGTAAAATCTTTAAATTAAAAAAAAGGGAACTTGCCATTCCCAAGCCAGACCCCAGACACCCCATTCCAGAAGGGAATCCCTTTTATGGAGTTTAAGGGTGCCCTTCTGTCTGTCTCTCTTTCATCCTTACATGCTCTGATTATATTCTCACCGCCCCCCCCCACACACACACACATGTACTCGTGTGTTTCTGTTGCTTTCACACAGTATTAGAGAGCAAGCTCCTGTGTATGGCCATTCTAGTGAACGTAGCCATTGAGACAGACCCTACTCTCATAGATGCCGGGGGCCTGAGTGGGAGTTTAATGCAGTGGTCCACGTAGTGTGCAGAAGAAGTGGAAGAGAGGACAGGAGGGCATAGCTGCATAATCTTGTAGCTGCAAAGCATAATTTTGGTTGCATTTACCAAAATTTTGCAAGGAAAGGTCCCAGAATTGGTGGTCTCACCCATCTGCGGAGCCCTGACAAAGGACGCACAGCAGTGAGGCAGAGCAGAACTGCGGGCCCTGGTGCTGAGAGGCCCAATTATCAAAGCTGCATCTCCATCCTGTTGCTATCAGTCCTGGCAGGGCATGGTGGCTGTTGCCGGTGGAGAGGAAAAAAATTACCCAGGCTGATGCCTCCAAATAATTGATAATTTGTCTAAATGAACAAATCAAGTAAGATTTAATTGTTGGCAGGGATTACCACCCAGGAACAGCAAAGTATATAATTGCTTAAGCATTACACATGGCTTTCCATGAATCCCCCTGCCCTCCCCCTTTCTTTCTTCTAAACCAAGTATAATTGTTTAATGACATTGATGGGGAATAGACTTGTGACATTATAAATGACACTTATGACAGCACTGTGAGCTGGTGACAGCTCGCTGACAGCCCCAGTGAGATATTAATCATTTTAGATGCTTTATGATTTGCTCATTTAATGTCACAAATAAGATCTTGCTATAAAACCACATAGATTCTCATCCCCTAAGGGACAGTTGGGTTGTGTTCTTCCCTCCAGGTTGGGGGCTGGTGGGGTCTGGAGCTCCCCTGTACCTCCAATTCCAGGGAGAGGCTAAAATCTCCCTGGGGAAATTTGCACCTGTGCAGAGTCCGAATTTACTTTTCTCTCTTGCAACTTGTTTAAGGAAGCTTTCAAGGGGAAAGAGCTAACCTGTTGGGACTGATGCTAATAAAGACAGAAAGCTGAAAAAGCAGAGAGTTATTTTTAGCTGGGTAATGGGGAGTAAATGGGGCCACTCTGTGATATGCTAAGATATGCCTGCACTCATTTCTGCCTGGAACTCCCACACTCTCTGCTGGGCAGACATCTGTTAATTGCTTTCTGTTGGACTTCACTTTGACATCTGGGGAAATGGAAGGAGACTGCCTAACCATCTTTTTTTCCCCCCCCCTAAACTATGGTCTCTGTGGAGTTTTGGAGCCAGGGAGGAAAGGAAGCAAGGTGAGTTTGAAGCTTGCTCTCTGCTTGGGTTTGCTAAAACCTTCAACACACTGTGCCTCGGGCAGTTTAGCCTGGATTTTATTGAAAACCCGGTGTGGGGCTCCTGACAATCAGAGTCACTCAAGTTTTTCTTTCCACACTATACTGGCCTGAGCTCCATTTAATCAGAACATGTGCTTATCTCTCAACCCACCTTTCCATACATTTTACTAATCTTATAAATAGACTCTTAAAAAATAAGAAAATGAACTTTCCAATTTATAACAAAAAAACATTCATCTCCGTGCACATGCATCAGTGCTTTCTTGCTGAGGCAGGTCCTGTTACCAAACAGCAGGAAGCTAAAAACCAGCCTTCAGGAGGTGAAGGTGGTAGTTTCACTGGTACACAGTCTTTTCTCTGCCTTTTCTTTCGTATTGAGTCGCCTAAGTTTGTGCGCACTGGTGTCAATTGCTTTTGGGTAGGTTGACCTATGTGGCGTAGTGTGATTAATGGCCACTAGGTGGCGACAAACGACCTCTTGGCTGGATTATTGGATGGGCGCAATGACTGATACAGGTGAAATGGGTTTACTTTCTGTTGTAACAGTATCTATAACAATTCACTGGATGCTGACCACGTGGCAGGCACCATCAGAAGTGCTGTTTATACATTAACTTACTTGTTTATCTTCGCATCAATCCTGTGAGTCTTACAAAGGATAAGGAACTGATTTGCCCAAGGTCAAAAACTTGGTGCCTTGCAGAGCTGACATTTGATCTCAGCTCTGACTGATGACACAGGCTGTGTTCTTACGTACTGCACTCTCCTGTACCCTTAAGGAAATACCCTATTAACTTGGGGAAGAAGTTGAATGGCCAAAACTAATGTCTCACCCTCACTGAGGTCTGTAGCTTTCTTCATCACCATAAGATAAGGAAAAGGAGTCTGAAAAGGACAAACTTACCAGGTACTTAGAATCTGAGAGTTGGAAAACTCTTGACCATCTAGTCCAGGCTCCTATTCAATATAGGACTCTCCTTGGCACAGCCCTGAAGGAGGATTACATAGTCTCTGCTGGATCTCTTCTGGGACCAGGATGCCCAATGAAGATGGCATGGTTCTTTCTCTATCTTCCCATGGTCACCTTCCTCTCCAAGACAGGAAATTCAGAGGGACAGGACCAGAAGAAAAGTTCATAGCCCCCTGTTCATCAAAGCAATTATAAGGAACACTGTGGGTGTGATGGTTAATTATATGTGTCAAACTGATTGGGACGCTGGGTGTCCAGACATTTGGTCAAACCTTATTCTGGGTAGGATGTTTCTAGAGTGAGATTAACCTTTGAATTGGTACACTGAGTAAAACTGATGGCCCTCCCCAGTTCAGATGGGCCTCATGCAATCTGTTGAAGATCGGAAGAGAACAAAAAGGCTGACCTCCTGCAAGTAAGGGGGAGCTCCTCCTGCCTGACCCCCTTGGAGCTGGGACATAGGTTTTTTTACTCCCTTCATATTCAAACTGAAACACAGGGTCTTCTCAGATCTCATGCCTGCTGGCTTTGGACGGGAACTACAGTTGACCCTTGAACAATGCGGGAGGGGTTAGGGACACTGGGCCCCGCACAGGTGAAAATTTGTGTATAACTTTTGACTCCCTAAAACTTCACTATTAATAGCCTCCTGTTGACCAGGAGACTTAACAGTCAATTAACATATATTTTGTATGTTATATATACTGTGTACTATACTCTCAGAACAAAGTAAGTTACAGGAAAAGAAAACGTTATTAAGGGAATTATAAAGAAAAGAAAGTACATTTACAGTAGTGTACTGTATTTATTGAAAAAAATCCACATGTAAGTGGACCCATGCAGTTCAAACCTGCTTTGTTTGAGGGTCAACTGTCTACTATTGCCTAACGACTACTGAACCCAACCTTCTGGGTTTTGAGCTTGCCAACTGAAGATCCTGGGACTTAGCCTCCATAATCACATAACCATCTGAGCCAATTCCTTGTAAAAAATAGAGAGACACGGCATGTATCCATATATACACATACATACATATATGCACATTTCCACTTAGATGTCCAACCATCACCTAGAAAGCTACATTCTACATTTGAATCTCTCATTTTAATATCTGTATTAAAACATATCTTCCATTAGTTCTGTTTTGCGTCAGTGAGAGCAACGGGACAGCAGACCAAGGCAAAGATTCATTTCGTCAGTAAATATTTCCTAGGGAGACGACAGGGAGTCCCTCAGAAGAGGCTTAGCCGCAGAAATAGTAGTGATTTCTCCCGCATGGCTCTTAGTTTATCCAACCAGGGAAGCAGAGTGGAATGCAGATTTCCAGGAAAAGACATCCTGTGTACAGCTTTGCTTTCCTGACTGACAGGCTAGCCTTTGGGACCTCCCTTAGCTTAAAAAATTATTTCTGAAGAACCAAGAGGTCTCTTGGCGTGGGTATAATATTCTTTTAGTGGCACCTCAACCTGGTAACTATCACCTGACTGGGGAGCCCAAGATGTGAACATTGAACTTCTGGCCAGAGTCCCTCCACCTCTCCCACCCCCCCCATTCTTCACTCTCTGGGTTCCTCCCTCCGCTCTCATTTCACGCCTGTGGGACTTTGTAGCATCTCGGGGCTTTTGCTGACACATCTCAGGAGGAAACTAGGCTACCGTACTCGTGCACGCATTTCTACCTAGAAGTCCACCTAGATTTCTACATTTTCAAAATCAAACCCTTTTGTTTTAACCATTAAAGTTACCGCCTGCCTCCAAACCCCCAAACCGCGTTCCTGTCTGGGGTGCCGCTCCCGGGACCTCCAGGCTGCTAGGCTCGACAGCTTGAAATCGCCTTCAACGCATCCCCCCCTCCTTCATCAGCTGCTACATGGTGTGCTTCCAAACGTCTCTCGGATTCGCCCTTTCCTCTCTGTTTGCGCTGTTCGGGTGTTTACCACTGCACACCTGGGGGCCTTCCACAGCCTTCTGGGGGGCTCCCTGTTTCTCACTGCACGTGCTCAAATAATTCTGGTCAAATGCCCCTCGGACTCACCCTTCTCCTGCTCCTGACCCCACAGATCCTTCTCAGGTACATGCAGGTACACACTCCTTTGCCTGGCTTCCAGATGATACCCCCTGCGTGCTTATTCACTCCTCTCCCCTTCTTTTCTGGCTTCAGTCATCAGGCCTCTGTCTGTCCTCCACAGCCTCACTGTAATGTGCCTGAGGGGTGTCCCCAGAAGCCCAGGTGCAGGACTCGGCCAATGTTTTCTGCCTTCCCCATGCCCCGCTGCCTGCCCCCCATCCCCTGTAGCCCACCAAACCCCTCGGATGCCTCATTTGCATTCTGATCCCAGTTTTGTATAATTTAAAAATGTAATTACTCAAGTGATATCATCTACATAGCCTTTAAAGATAAAATTCTGTGGACAACACTAAGGTCCCCTTTGATGACTTTCCCCTCGTCCAGAGGTAGCATGGTGAAGTGGTTGAAGTGTATTATTTCCAGATATTTTTCGATGTTTTTATACACACATATATGTGCCCATAGAGAATATGTGGTATTTATATTGCATGTGGCCATTTTTAATATACATGGCATCATACATTTATATGTTGTAAAATTCCAGAAATCCATCCATGTTAGCTCACTCGGATGAGCCTCACTCTGGCTAATGGTGGCTACTTCTCTGTCGTATGACTCCATCCCTGTTTACTGGACTGTTGCCCTTTGATAGGCATTAGGTTGTTCCAGTGTTTAGGTTTACAAACGCCGTTTACTGAACAACTGGAGGATGCATCCTTTCGCACGTGTGTGAACTGCTTTCACTGATTGCATGTTCTTGTCAGAACCACACAGTAAGATTACAATGAAGCTGAGGTTTATCCAAAGATTCTCAAGTACCAGGCGCTGAGAGAAGCATTTGCACAACAAACTTTAAGCTATGTATTATCATTCCCATTTTATAGGTGAGAAAACTGAGGTTTAAAGAGGCACAGTGAGTCAGAATTGAAATCCCACTAAGGCTCTTGCTCCTACCAGGCCCTTGTGCCGAGTACTTTCCCTCCAACTCTGCTTTGAATTTCCTGACAGCAGGAAGTACCCGCGTATTCCCTTTCATTCTCTAATATGTCCTGAATACACAATAAATCTCAATAAAACTTGATTGATTATTTGGAAGACAGATAAGCACTATCATCTTAACTAGCAGGATATTTTATTTAGGTATTTTAGCAACAATAAGAAGACACTAGCATCATAGAGTAGCCGGTTAAAATATTATTAGAAGTTAATTCATATTTTAGCAGATAATTCCTAATTAATTTGCTGTAGTTATCTTGTTAAACGTCAATTAAACCTCTCCACATCCCTTACAGGTTTCTGCTCTTCGTAAAATGTAATTATACAGCTATTGCCCACGTATTCTTTATTGCTTATATAATCTACCAGTTAAATACAAGTCAAAAAGATTTATCTTCCAAGTTCTTAATAACATCACTAAATGTTCTAATTAATAATCAATAATCCATTTGCATAATTAATTGGGGAAAGAATCCTAATGAGATGGTGTCTTGCAGCAAGCCAAGCTGAGGCTAAAACTTCATCTCCTACGGCGATCATTGCTCAGAGTGCAAGAGATTTTTGAGCAACGCGATTCCTTTCGCGCTCCGGGAGGGGCGGAGCTTCAGGCCTATTGACCGGGAGCTCACGTGATTCTGTTGGCACGTCCTGATTGAGGTTGTTTCTTAACAATACGTAATGTGAGTGTCTCCGTAAAGTAGAAACAATTTGTTGGATATGAATTTTCACGGACACAGGCTCAGGTGAACAAAAATACATTTCTTCACTTTCCTAAAAAACAATTTAATTCCCTGAATCTGAACCCTTATTCTACCTGATGCACAAACCTAATCTAGTCACTTTCAAGTAAACTCAGTGCTACGTAGTATCTTCTCAGGCAAATAGGCTTATCATTCTCTCACATTCTGGATTTGAAAAAAACAGAAACAAAAACAAAACAACAAAACAAAACCCTCTCCCTTTCGGTTTTTCCCCTATCCCTCTTCCTTGGCACTGATTTTTAACTGGGGAGGAGGGTGGTTTTACAACGGTGCACTGTTGTGGTGTCACCCGGGCAGGGGCTGTCCATTTCCCACGTTCCACCTGTTTGGGTCCTGGCTGTCATCCTTTCAGACAGGATGTGAATGTTGGGTCCTCGAGGGAGCCCCTTTCACACTGGTCCCACTACAGTGTGTTCAATCATCCTTATTCTATATCAGTCTCGCTCACCGAAGTAATTTTGGTGTTGCTGTCGCTTCCAGCTACCCAGGTTCAGGAGAGTTCCTTTTCACATCCTTGTTCTGATCTCTTGGTTCCTGTGCATCCATCCACCCTTCTTCAGCGCTTCCTAGCCCTTCTCATGAGCTAGGGATCACTTAGTTGTGAGTCATTTTTTAACGGTGGAAACACTAAGCGGCGGTCAGGGGTCCTCATTCCGCCCCACCTATCCCCTTACAGCCTGCCTGCCTTATTTTTCACATGCCCAAAGGCACGAGGGCCACTGAAGGGATGCTGAAGGCTGTAACTCCAGGTGGGACCAGTAAAAGATGGATCTGTCTTTGACCCCAGAAAATCAGGGTCTTGTTCTACTCCCCTCTTCCAAATTATTTGGGGGTGGTGGGCTTGATACAAAGATGGACCCAAATCTTTGCTTTCTAGATGCTCTCCAGTTCTTTTCTCCCCCTCCCGGACATGCAGGGGAGGGTGGGGCTGAGACAGTTCTACTTACAAGCACTCGGATTCGTACACTGTCTTACGCTGGAAACCTCAGCATTTTATCTTGGAGGCTGACAAGGTGGTATCTTTGTTTTCTGACTCTGGAGGTAAACGTGGCCCCTTGTCAACAGCAGGAATAGCAGTGATCACAAGGGAATAGAGAAAATAATATGCCAGTAACATCTCCAAGTGTTACTTTGCCACACTTTATCTTGTCAGAACCAAGACGGGGAACCCTGGAATATAGGGAGTCACCAGCGTTCACGCCAAAGAGGACTGGCTTGAACCCATGACCTAGAGCCAGGGGAGCGTTGGGAAGGTTCTGAGGGTTCCATCAGTCAGCCATGCAGTTAGTCACAGGGATAGATGTGCGGAGCCCTCACAGGGACTTTCAGTCTCAGGCAAGTTTCCTGTAAAGTAGAGAAAAAATGTTCTATCTGCTTCGTTTTTTACCCCAAATCTCTGGCTGCAGTTAAAAAAATAAGGCTAGATGCTTGGGGGCTTGGGGCAGAGAGTTGCACATTCTAGGAGTTTTCAAAGAACCAAAAAAAAAAAAAAGGCTTTAAAATAAAATTCCATCATTGTTCATTGAACTACAAATTGCAATTGGTGAAAGAAAATAATATTTTGATTTAGAAGAAGAAAATTCCTTCACCCGAGCACATCGTGAGCCTCTTAACGCAGTTGCCTCTCTTCAGACAACACTGCCCGCTCAACCACACCTCAGATCAACCAGAGGTATTATCACCTTATTGAAAAGACGATTGCTTGTCATTTTTTATGAAACATCTGCCCCTTTCAGTTATCAACAACAAAGAGCTTTCCCCCTTCTTTCCTGCTTATTCTTCCTCTTGGCTCTTATCACAAGGGAATTGCTTTTTCACACTGGCTCTTCTCACAGAGAAGAGCTGCTTCTTCGGTCCATAATAACAAAAAAAGAGGAAGCAGGATGGGTCTGTCTCACAAAGCTCCGAACGCACTGTCAATCAGGTCAGCACAGCGCAACGGAGACCAGCATGGGCAGCCCGCTCCCAAGGTCATCTTGTCCATCTTCTATCTTCTGGCAAGATATCCTTCAACTCAACCAACAGAGGTCTCGCCTTGAAAGTCTCCAAGGAAGGGCACTCCTTGGCTTCTTGATATTGACCATGCCAGGTCTTATATTTAGGAGTGCTTGGTGTCAAATGAAAATCTGTCTTACCATTTTTCATTTTCCTTCCTCCTCATGAGACCTACCCATGAAAAATTGATGAAGTAGGTAATGGTTCTTTTGGGTGCCTTCTCTTCTCTCCTCCTCCATTTTTATGCATCCTTTGCTCTCTCCATCTCCTGGGTTTTTCTGGGCCTTAATTGTCCTAGAGGAAAGTAGATGGATGTGCTTTTTAAAAAAAAGATACTACAAAATGAACCCTGCAAGAAAAGAGCGATGCTTAATACAAAGTGTTGAATTATTAATGATGACATTTCAGGCACCTCTGAAAGGGAAAGGGAGACTGGGGTCGGAGTGAACTTTGCTCACATCCCTTAAATAATGTCATGCTTGTAAGATCAATCATGACTATTGAGTTAAGGCAGCCAGCTATGAACTTCGGGAAATCTGCATCTGGCTCTCCTTAATAGCCTTTTACTCTGGCCAACTTATTAAATGTCTCTTAGCCTCATTTTCCTGATCTGTAAAATGGGGGTAATCAGCCTTCTTCATAGGTTATTGTGAGAATCAAATGAGATGATGTGGGTAATGCACTTTATGGAATGTCTACTGGGCACATTGTGCTTAATACAAATTGGCTATTATTATTATAATCCATGGTGACTTTTAATGGATACAATCAAAAGATTTTCAGACAGGCTAGTGGAATACTGTGGGGAGTAGTTGCTCTTTCTACTGATATATTTGATAAATATTACTATATAATCGACAAATATCTTTCTCTCTCCCCAGGAAAACGTGGGCTGGCAAGTAGTGAAGGAACAGAGGCATCGGGAAATGAGAGGCTCCCCAAAGCACAATAGGAGTGGATGGTCAGGTGAGCATGAGGAAGGACAGCTCCTGTGTCCTCTGCCTGTCCTAAACATTTTGTGATTCTCATTAAGTGGCGTGAATGTCAGCAAGGGCTGGGAGTTGGGTTGAGACTGTGCACATTTCACATCTCCGTGGTTTATATTTCCCAGGACTGACCCATATACAGCCTCTTTCCCTGTAAGATAGAGGTCTGCTTAGTATATAGGCAAGTAGACAAGTCGTGATTTGGTGAAACCTGGAAGAATTATGAACTGTAGCGAAAATAGCCAACTAAAGGATAGCTAAGGCATATTTTCCTTTCCCCTTGATATCTGTGGAAATGTACATCTTCAAACATCACGGAAATAATCACCTACACTCTATATTCCCCCCCCCCTTTTTTATGGTTTTTATTGGTATACAACATTATTCAGACTAGGCTCTTCCATCTCCCAAGTCAATTTCTTTTGCATCTGTGTTTATATTGATGCTATTCAAACAATGATCCTCCATCCCTTGTCAGTTTCCATTGTGCATTTCACATATTATGAACTTATTTAAACAGAAATCATCCTCTCCGGGTACATTTCTTTCCCATCTGTTTCCCCCCCTGCCCCATACTACCAATTCTCATTTCAAAGCAACATTGTAATATCATTTATTGTTATTCTCTCTTGTTTTCCTGAGCTGCTCCTGTAACATTCAGAGTGGGAGAGGTGGTGGCGGGGAAATATAGGGTATTATTGATTTATAGTCAAGAAGGTGTTTCTTACTCAAAATGTTTCTAAAAGGATTTGTATCATTTTTTTGTTTGTTTGTTTAGAACAATGAGACCTCGGTATGACTGCACTTTATATTTTTAGGGTGCTTACAGATAGTTTTTAATGTACTTTCACTAGTGTCATTTTAGGGAGTTTAGAGAAAGAAGAATGAAAAAATACAGCTAGCTATCCAAATCATTCTAAATATCCAGATTTTTGGCAACATTGTAGACTGGCATGCAGATGTTTGACTGAATTATTCACCCTTCTTCTAGATGCTTGGTGTTGTGGAAATACAGCTAATTGTCTATTAAAATCAATACGGGGGGATGGTGTAGGGGTGGGAGTTGTTTTTATTTTATGAAATAATTTAAACGTGGAGAGGCGAATCTGTCTCTGAATACATTTTTAGCCCAATAATGATTTTTTAGTTTCCACTTGTTCAGAGGTAGTGTTCTGTTTCCCAGGCTCAGAAAGACCTGCTATAAATACCCTAATCCTTTCTAAATCAGGTGTTTGTATACCTATTCCCATACAGATATGTTAGGGCCATGAGAGATAATTTATTCTCATAATCTGTCTACAAAAGATGAATGTTCCTCCTGTCAGTGCCAGCCTGGCCCAGATGAAAGATCCAGTGCCTCGTGCATGCTCCAGAGGCCAGCCGTGGGAGATCGGCTCAAATTTTTTAAGAGAAATAAGCCTTTTCCATGTTTGAAGAAATACCTGTGGAATCCACACTCTGATAGACAACTTCCAGAGGTCTCTGAGTCCTGCATGGAGTTTCGAACTCATTCACGAATGGGCCATGTTTCTCTCTCTGGAATGGCAGTCTGGGAGAGTATTATTATCTCACAGAACACCTATCCTTGCAATAAGAGGTGGTTTAATGATTCTGAGGCCTTTTTCAAGAGTTCCTGAGCTTTGTTAGAATCTCTCACATGCAGGAGGAACAGTGGTGAGGTGGTCATCCTCTGTCTGGCTCAATCCTTCCTGCTGCCTTGAAGCCCAGTACTCTGGAGTTGGACCTCAAAGCCTAGTATATGTTGGAAACCATCTGCTCCACTTTCTCTGGGCTAAAGGAAGCAAGAAAGCAAGATGCTTCAATCCCTCTACGTCTGTGATGGTTTTATAAGTGAGGAAGAGTCTATTCATCTCTTTTACAGTTCATTACACCTGAGGAACCTTATTTAGTCAAAGGAAATTGCCCTCTGGGGAAGGGTTAGAATTAGGAAGGAGTAAAATCTTTTGGGGGTGGAAAACATTCTCCGCATGTTATAGAAAACAAAACCCAACTCCCAAACCTGCTCCATGGTATGATCTCCCATTGGTAAGCAAAAGGTTTTTCTTTTTCTTAACTCTTCTCCTTTGGATTTTATATCAGTTTGGTTTCTGCTCTTCTGTTCTCATTTTCTGTTTTCCTCAGGTGGATTGGGTCTGGATTCCGTTCCACACAAGGATGAGCTTTCCCAAAGTGGGAAGATCCAAACATGAGATGTGTCACCTTGAGTAGTCATGTAGTCACTGGAAATTCCTATGTGGGCTGTTGGAAGAATTGAGTCAGGAGATTCTAGTCTCAGAAGGGGCATTGGATCAGGTGTTTCTGTTTTTTTTTTTTTAAGATTTATTTATTTTTTAGTGGGGAGGAGCAGAGGGAGAGGCAGAGAATCTTCAAGCAGACTCCCCCCACTGAGGGCAGAGGGAGCCTGAAGGGGGGCTTGTTGTGGGGCTCGGCTCGTTGTGGGGCTCAATCCCAGAACACTGAGATCTTTTTTTTTTTTTTGGAAATGCACATGGAAGTTTTATTAGAACACTGAGATCTTGACCTGAGCCGAATTAAGAGTTGGAGGCCTAACCAACTGAGCCACCTAGGTGCCCTTGGACCAGGTGTTTTTAAATGAACCCTTCTTATCATGAAAGACTAACATCCTGGTATTTATAAATAGTTCATTCTTGTCATAAGTCATCATGACCATGACCTTGGTGAAGTCATCACTGCCTTGATCTTCGTTCCCAAAATCTTCCTCTATTTCTCTAGTTCTTCTTGGCCTCGTCTGACTCGAAAAGGCTCCTTTCAGAGACATCAAGGTCTATAATCTTTACTTCTTTACCAAGGCAGCTTATGTTGTCTCCTTTTCCAGTATTGATTATATTCTGGCAGCTACTTTCCACTGTCCTGACCAAATATACTTACGCCGTTGAAGGTAAAGGGATTTCTGAAATCAAGAGGCTCAGAGATTTAGGTCCAGTATGACGTACTTAACCACAGGCATAGGACCAGGAAATGGGGGGCTCCTGCAGAACCTCTTCCTTCTTCCCTGAGTGGGAAATTACAGTTTCTGCCTGAAGTCTCCATGTCAGGGCTGAGAAATCTTTTACTGAGCACTTGGACCTGTGATGAACTATAATTTGAAGAATGTCCGCAAGCTATTGCTCTGTTTTGAAGCAGTTTCCACAGTCACTTTAGATAAGGGGGATCCTGGCTTATGTTATTCTTTCCTAAACTCATTCTGAAGTTAAGGGGTCGTGTCCTGGTTTGGAGTCAGGAAGCTGGTTTTAGAATGTTCTCTCTTCTGCTACGCTTAGTGTGATCTTCGGTAAAGCATGCAGTGGCTCTGGGCTGATTCCACATCTGGGAAATGGAGGTGGGCTTATGTAGTCACCAAGGAGGCTAATTGCTGGGCAAGCATAGCATTTCATGTTGGTTGTCTTAGGATCAGAAATTCACACACTTCGTTGGGCTTTACAACCATCAGGGAACCTCATTAAAGAATAGATTTCCAGACTCACTCCAGCAGGTCTTATCTAGTAGTCTGCTAGCTGATTTTGACACCCAGGGTCCTTAGACCATGCTTTGAGAAGCACTAGGTATAATTGCAGAGTCGCAGAGAACCAGTTCTTTCCAACTCTTCATTCACACTTGAAAGGTCCTTACTGGAGTACCAAGAGAAGACTTCTCATTGAGCTTAAAGCCCACAGGTCTTAGATAAGAATATAATTATACCAAAGACTGAGTGACAAGTGGGTCCCTTCTAGAAGCAGGTTTTGCCTCCTACACTGTTGGTGGGAATGCAAGATGGTGCAGCCAGTCCAGAAAACAGTATGGAGGTTCCTCAAAAAGTTGAAAATAGAGTTAACCCTACGACCCAGCAATCGCACTACTGGGTATTTACCCCAAAGATACAAATGTAGTGATCTGAAGGGGCACATGCACCCCAGTGTTTATAGCAACAATGTCCACAATAGCCAAACTATGGAAAGAGCCTAGATGTCCATCAACAGATGAATAGATAAAGAAGATGTGGTATATATATACAATGAAATATTATGCAGCTATCAAAAAATGAAATTTTGCTATTTGCAACGACGTGGATGGAACTAGAGGGTATTATGCTAAGCGAAATAAGTCAATTAGAGTAAGACAATCATCCTATGATCTCACTGATATGAGGATTGTGAGAAACAAGACAGAGGATCATAGGGGAAGGGAGGGGAAAATGAAACAAGACGAATCCAGAGAGGGAGACAAACCATAAGAGACTCTTAATCTCAGGAGACAAACTGAGGGTTGTTGGAGGGGAGGGGGGTGGGAGGGATGGGGTGACTGGGTGATGGACATTGGGGAAGGTATGTGCTATGGTGAGGGCTGTGAATTGTGTAAGACTGATGAATCACAGACCTGTACCCCTGAAACAAATAATACATTATATGTTAATAAAAAAAATTAAAAAAAAATAGAAGCAGGTTTTGATGGGAGGGAGGGAGCTTGAGGGAACTGAAAGATAGAAGGGGACAAGAGGAATGGGGAAATGGTGGGAGTGATAGGCAGAACAACTCACAGATGAACTTCTCTGACTCTAAATTTTGCTACAAGTGGTCTTTGGAGATATAGACAAGGAGTTGGTGAGAGGTTCTGAGATGTCATAAGGGGTTGGGGGGTGTGGCTGGAATAACGCATCCAGAGAGTAAATGCCTGGGGGTGTTTTCCGAGGGGCGCACTGGTGAGAAGATGACTTGTTCCAGCAGGGACCCCATGGTGCCTGGCTGCGTCCTGGAGACACAGGCAGAGCCAATTGATGATGTGACATCTGTGGGTGGTGATAACCATTAGCTTGAAGTAGCCAGAGCACGTGTGCTGGGGCAGGTGCATTTGTGTGTGGAGGAGACCTGAGAGAGCTAGAGGAGTCCTGCTTAAGAAGAGGTCCTGCAGGACAGATCGGCCCCGGGCAGCTCAATAATCCTGTCTGAGTTTCAGCTCCACGGGTACAAGGGTAAGGCACAAAAATGAGCCTACCATCCAGTTTATTTGTTGTTCTCTAAATTCCAATTTATTTTTCTTGTCAAGTTGGTCTATTTGCATGCAAAGTGCCTAGCTCTAATCTACTCTGATAATGATTTGGGTAAGCAGGTTAGAAATTTCTTACTCCTCCCTGAAGGCTTACAGTGTGGGAAGGAAGAGGAATAAAGCAACCTTATCATGATTCAATAAGGAAGAAAATTATATCTTATTTTTATTCTTCTCATTTTCTTTTTCCATCTCATAGGACTTTGAAGGCTGAACTAGGCTTGGCAGGGCCATAGACTTGAGGAGATTGGGTGACTTGTTTCTTGGAATTCAGACATCTTTTATCATGAAGTCTTAGTAATGCTGCCCAGCCAATTTCTTCATTAAACAAACACAAAGTGAATGAGAGGAACATTTAATCTCTACATGGCCAACACCTATTAATAACTTAGATTTTCCTGAACCTAAATGTTGCAGACAGCTTGTTCATCTTTTTTCTTTAAACGTTTGAGTCCTCTCTAAGATTTATTCTCAGAGATACTTAATTCTTACATGGCTGAAGTAATATATTCTCTAGGTAAAAATTCAACAACACTCTTTCCATTTTGTCCCATTCTCCTTCATGTTTTATTCTGGAAATCACTGGAGTCAGACCTAGAACTTAATTCCCTTTTTGGATGCCTGGTTCAGTTACCAAGACTCCATTTCAGTGGTGAGGTTAAATCTTTGTAAAGGTTTACTTTCTTTAAGCACCCCATTACCAAACCCCTCCCCCAGCCCTGCCGGACACTGAACATAGAGTAAATGGGGATACATACACTTAAGAGGCTAGGATCTAGATGAGTGGCCAGATACTGCCAGGGCATCATTGAAAAACAATTAATAGAAAGGAGAGTCGGGGGTACCTGGCTGACTCAGGCGATAGAGCATAAGACTTTTGATCTTGGGGTTGTAAGTTGTGTGTGGAGATTACTTAAAAATAAAATCTTTTTTTTTTAAGTGCTGTTTTAAAAAAAAGAATGAAAGGAGAGTCCATCCAAGAGAAAATTCGAAATAGGTGAAATTTATTTAAATTTATTCAATCTCCTTTACTTTCTTTTTTCTTCCCTTGTGGGGACCCTGTTCACGTCCCCTTTCTCTCTCTCTCTCTTTTAAGATTTATTTATATATTTGAGAGAGAGCACGTGCGAACACAAGTGGGGGGAGGGGCAGAGAGGGAGACAACCAGACTCCCTGCTGAGTGGGGAGCTGGATGCAGGGCTCGATCCCAGCACCCTGAGATCATGACCTGAGCCAAAACCAAGAGTCAGACGCTTAACCAACCGAGCCACCCAGGCGTCCCCCACCCCTTTCTTTTTTCTAGCCCCAGCACACTCATGCTACCCTTCTGCTATCCTGGACACTCCTCTGTGGCATCATATTAGATGCCTGATTCCTTCTTCCCATCCGAACACCAGCTCTCTACTTTCCTAGGTGAAAGCCAGTTAACTGATAGGCTAAATTATACTGAAGAATAAAAGGTTAATATGTTATCCTCTCCTGTGGATTTTTGGATTTTAAAAGGAGGCTTCAGAAATTATTGAATCCAGGGGTGCCTGGGTGGCTCAGTCGTTAAGCATCTGCCTTTGGCTCAGGTCATGATCCCAGGGTCCTGGGATCGAGCCCCACATTGGGCTCCCTGCTCCGCGGGAAGCCTGCTTCTCCCTCTGCCACTCCCCCTGCTTGTGTTCCCTCTCTCACTGTGTCTCTCTCTGTCAAATAAATAAAATCTTAAAAAAAAAAAATGTGCCTTTCTATTTAAAAAACAAACAAACAAACAAAAAAAGAAATTATTGAATCCAAATTGTTGAACCCAAATGTGGAGAAAAAGGAACGCTTGTGCATTGTTGGTGAGTATGTAAACTGGTACAACCACCTTGGAAAACAGTAGGGAGGTTCATCAGAAAATTAAAACTAGAGCTACCATATGATCCACCAATTCCATGCCTGGGTTTTTATCTGAAAAAAGCAAAACATTAATTTGAAAAGATATATGCATCCCTATGTTTATGCATCATTATTTAAAGTAGCCAAGATATGGAAACAACCTAGGTGTCCATCAATGGGTGAATGAGTAAAGATGTGATATACAGAGACAATGGAATACCATTCCACCATATAAAAGAAGGAAATACTGCCTTTTGTGACATTATGAATGAACCTTGAGGGCATTATGCTAAGTGAAATAAGTCAAAGAAAGAAAATTATTGTATGATTTCATATATATATGGGCTCTATAAAAATGGAATGTACAGAGAGTAAAATTAGTGGTTGCCAGGGGCTCAGGGTAGGGGAAATAGGGAGATGTGGTTAGAGGGTACAAACTTTCAGTCATAAGACAAATAAGTTCTGGGGATCCAATGTACAGCATGGTGATTATATTAATAATACTGTATTATATACTTAAAAGCTGCCAAGACAGTAGGTCTTAAATATTCTCACCACAAAAAAGAAATGGTAAGTATGTGATGGGATGGAGGCATTAACTAACACTACAGTGGTAATCATTTTGCAGTATATAAGTGTATCAAATCAGCATATTACCCCCTTTATACCTTAAACTTGCACTATGTTATATATCAATTATATCTCAATAAATCTGGAAAAAAATTAAATTAAGTGCTATTTGTTTACTTTTAAAAATAGGTGATTTAACCCAAAGGAATTAATCTCTTTGGTGAAATTCTAGGTACCTTGGTAGACAATTTTTGAACTGACTGTTGGGCCCTGTTGTTTAAACACTACCATTGCTTTCTATTTTCTCCCTACTTAAAGTCAGTTCTGCCACCTGGCATGAAAGGGATAACTTTTAATTAAAAATACTACCTGAGTAAATCACTTACTTCATTCATTTACATAGCCACGTGACAATGTATTCATTCAACAGGTATTTACTGAGCGCCTACTACATTCCAGGCCGCGTGGAATGCGTTTGATAGAAATGATGAATGAGGCAGAATTCCAGGTAGTGAAATGTAAGCAACCAGAGTTAACTTCCTGACAGCCTCTAGGCTAGGAATACTTGTCAAACCCATCCCATCCATCGAGAGAGTGGGGGAAACAAAGAAGGATAGAGAAGATAGGGCACATACTTGAACTTAATTCTTGCTGCTCTCGTACTATGGCTCAAGAAGAAAGGGTTTGGAAAAGCGAGATAAATACTTCAGTGGGAGCAAGCTGGCTGCCGAAACATATTTAAAAATCAAATTACCATTTTAATAGTATGCATCGCTTCCATATCAAATGATGACATTATTGGCAAAGACTAGAAGGTGACACAATTTTGAGTGCTTAAACTGTACCAACAATGGATGAAGCTATCTTAAAGGGACTACAAAGCCATTCTGCCATCTGGCACCCTCTCCCCATCCTGGTGGGAATGGGAAAAAGAACGCTTCCAAGTGGTGAAATGAAATTGGCTGCTGTCTTGAGAATTGGCGTTGTGGGGGGCCTGTTAGCCCATCTGACATTCTTCCCACTGTGGCTGCATAAAGGGTTGACTTCCTAAACAGCACTCTTATAACCATACCGTTTTTTATTATTATGAATATATGACATGTTTACTGTAGAAAATGCAGCAGAACACCAAGCCAAAAATAGAAATCACTCTTAAAACCTGCAGATAGCTAATATTGCTACATCAATATATATCTTTTCAGTTCTTTCAAAATTTCCACGTATTCATGTGAGTGTATGTCTGTGAGCACACATGTATGTGTGCATGAGTATGTGTGTGTGTGTGTGGTTTTCAAAGCAAAAATGAGATCAAATTCCACTGAGTGCAGCTGACTTCATGAGCGTGTAGATTGCAGTTGGTTTCGTGTTCTGCCGTTGCCATCGTGAGATTCGTAATAATTTTATCTTTGAACTTGTGTTCTGTAAGTGAAGTCCCTTGGGACATGCTCAGGAGCACAGGAGATCTGTGCAGTATGGGTGACTCCTTGTTCTTGCTGCCCCATCTGCACCTAGCGGTCACAGCGCCCCATGAGCACAGGATTGCCGCCGGTCCACAATGCATGGATCTTTCTTGATACTGAAAGCAAGTGCCAGGTAAGGGTGTTACATTCTGACCGAGCAAGTAGAATGCTGACCATGGTGAGAGGCCATGCTTTCCGTCTGAATCAGAACTTGCTTCTAACAGGGAAAGAAGACAATGGTGTTCTAAGAAACACGAATGGCCAAGAAACCTTGTCATATCCTTTCCCACTCAAGCTCCTTCCCTCTGTTAGCCAGTCATTTGTGCCAAAAATGATGACATTGACAAGGAAAGGGAAAAAATAGGGCAACCCCTAGTTCTTTTTTATTTCAGTTCTTCCTTACTCATCAGTAAGCTAAAAGTAGAGAGTGTTGGTGGATTGTGCATATATCAAGAAGTGAAATAAAAACAGTTGGGTTCATTTTGCGCAGAGTTTCCACACTTTTGGCAAGAAAGAAATACATGTGCATACGAACTTCAAAATATGAATTGTATAATTTTGGTAATCCTGCTATCGAGCTAAATGGTTTTATTATTTGCATTTTAAACTCGCAATGTACAATAGAAAGATGAATGGTAAAATTCATGTAATAATTTAAATTTTTAATTGTTCTTTACTTAGAACCATACTAAATAGTAAAAAATGCCATGCCAAGTCAATTGAGAGACCATTGAAGAAAGGAAAGTTACTTTTATCCTGTTTATCTACCCCACATTTTCATTTTCTACTGGGCTATGCAAATTCTGTAGCCAGCCCTGACCGAACCATATATTGTGATCATTTTTCAAGTCATTAAATATGATTTTAAAAGATTATTACTAACAGCTGCATAGAAGTGGTTTCCATTGATGAGTTTATTCAGCTTATCTCCTATTATTTTTTTTTATTTATTTTTTTTTATTTTTTATTTTTTTAAGATTTTATTTATTTATTTGACAGAGAGAGACACAGCGAGAGAGGGAACACAAGCATGGGGAGTGGGAGAGGGAGAAGCAGGCCTCCCGCCAAGCAGGGAGCCCGATGCGGGGCTCGATCCCAGGACCCTGGGATCATGACCTGAGCCGAAGGCAGACGCTTAACGACTGAGCCACCCAGGCGCCCCTCTCCTATTATTTTTTAGACATTTAGATGGTTTGCAATGTGTTCACAATTAGTTGATTCTCATAGTATGAAGAAAATTTTTGTACATAAATATTTATATACATCCGTGGTTATTTCCTTAAGTCAATTCCAAGAAGTGGGATTGCTAAGTCAAATGATACGTACATTTTTAAAGGTTTTGAGATATTGTGACACATTGTTCTTCAGAAAGTTTGTAGCAATTTACAATTTTCACCTTAATATGGTAACCTCTGTCAGTTCTTCAATTATGGTTTGTATCCATGCATTCTGTCTTTGGCATTTGCTCATCAGTTTATTCCTTCATCAACAAAGCCACCCATGTGCCAGGCACCGTATTAGGAACCTACTGGGGCTAATAGTGAGCAAGACGGGGACTTGATGAAACTTACAACCAAAGGGGAAGGGGTCAGGCGTTAAACAACACGGGAATACATACGTATTTACAAACTGTGAAGAGCCTATGAAGGAAAAGAAGGACCTTTTTAAAGCATTTAGCTGGGGACTTGACTTAGCCGGAAAGTCACGAAAAGTCCCCCTGAAGAAGTGATATCTTGCTGAGATTAGAAAGAAGAGGGTAAAATTGGTGAAGAAGGAAGGGGAGAGACATCAGAAGCATTGCAAACAGAGGAGGGCCAGCCTGAGCAAAGTCCCTTGGGAGGAGAGTGGGCAGCAATGTCTTGGATCAGGTCAGTGCTGAGAGTGGAGGGGAAAATGGAGAGAGATGAAGCTGGAGTGTTCATTTTAGACAAGGCCAGGGGTCAGCAAACTATGGCTTGCCTGCCAAATCCAAATCTCACCTACTGTTTGTTTTTACAAATAAAGTTTTATTGAAACACAGGTGTGCTTGCTTTGTTTTGTTTTTCCATATTGTCTATGGGCTGCTTTTTTTTTTTTTTTTTAAGATTTTATTTATTTATTTGACAGAGAGAGACACAGCGAGAGAAGGAACACAAGCAGGGGGAGTGGGAGAGGGAGAAGCAGGCTTCCCGCAGAGCGGGGAGCCCGACTCGGGGCTCGATCCCAGGACCCTGGGACCATGACCTGAGCCGAAGGCAGACGCTTAACGACTGAGCCACCCAGGTGCCCCTGCTTTTTTGTTACAATAGCCAGAGTTGAGTCATTTCCACAGATATCACATGGTCTACAAAGTCTCAAATATTTATTATGAGTGCTCTATAAAAAGGAAAAGTTTGCTTCTCCTGGACAAGATCATGCAAGGTCTTGAAATCTGGAGACATTTCAGTCTTTACCTCAGAGCAATTGTAAATGATTGAAGAGTGGCGTGAGGAGACGTGGACCCTGAGGTGGGTTGGAGGGGGCTGAGGGAGACCCAGGAGCCCAGTGCAGGCTGTCACAGTATTCCAGGAGAAAGCTAATGGCCCCTTGGAACAGGGTAGTGGCTTTACAGATGGAGATGAAGAGACAGTTGGGAAATAAAACCAAGGGATGTAACAGGATGCATGAGGGAGAGAGGTACCAAAAGTTACACCAGCTTTCTGTCCAGTAGAATCGTATGGACCATAGTACCCTTTGTAGAAATAGGGACAACTGGAAATTTGGTGTACTCCGGGAGATATTAATGAGTTCAGTGTGAGGTCCCTTTAAGGTATCCAAGAGGATTTTGAGCAGGCAGTAGGACAAAGATTTCTATAGCTCAGAAAAGTGGTAAATACTTCTCATTATCATTTGCCTCAAACCCTGCTTAGTATCTCATCATATATTTTCCACCGGGGTTTATATTTGCCACTGACTTTTCAACACAAAGAGCATCTATCTAGTGTCCATGATGTGCGGAGCACTTGCGGCTTGCTGCAAGGGTACAACTATGAAAACGACAGGCTTTCTGCTCTCAAGACATGCACATATTACAACATAAGGCAGTCACTGATGAATGCCTTGAGAAGTGAGCCAAAAAACGCCATGGGAGCAAATGGCAAACACAGAAACAGAGGGACAGGGGAAGAGCACTTAGTTCTGGAAGGGGTGAGGAATCCACAAAGGAGGGACTGGAGCTTTGAAGGATGAATGGGGTTTGGGATGGTAAAGAGGGGCGAGGTCCATGGATGGACGCACAAGCAAGAGGAAAAGCACGGGCTGAGCAGTGGTACCGAGATAAGAGAGCAGCTACGTGTAGCCACGGATTTCTTTTTCTGTCCTTACCATACTCACCCCCATGCCCCACCCTTGCCCTGGAGTTCAGAACAATGCTCGGCACCCTAATACTGCTTTCGTTGACTCTAATCTCTATTTCCTGTGAGCATATAATGTGTCATCACCCCTACTACAGATAGGAGATCTTATCTGACTGATCCCTTACTCCCACCACAGAAATAATTAATTGCTTTCTCCTCTGCACTTTTTTATTTCTTTATCTTTTATGCTAAAATTGCCTTCGTCATGTGCCATGGGGGTTAAATGCATCTAAGTCCCTCTGTCTATTGGGACAGGACCTTCTTAAGAGTTTCTACTCTGTCTCCTACACCTCTGGGCCCCCGGTGCCCAGCATAGTGCATCATAACTACAACCACAATAACAGCAAAAGGCAGCTGAATAGAATTGGACAGAAGCCAGGAACTCCTGGTTCCAGCGCTGGCAGTTTGAGTGATCTGATGGAAAGTCCCAGACTGCATGCTGGTGAGGACTGGGAGCAAGAGAAGAAACTGGATTTGAATAATTGAATTTTAAGAAGGAGGCATATGCCTCTGCTGTAACCTCCCACACCAGACAGCCCAGCCCAGATGCAAGTCAAAGTGCATTATGTATTTAATGTGTCTCCTGGGGTTGGCGTTTGAGATAATAGGAAGAGAAGGCAGGGATTATAATCAAAGTGGCAACATCTGAAGACATTTAGCGGGTGGTGAAAGGTCAGGGCATTTCTTAGATACTTAGTCAACCTTGTGCCAGAGAAGAGTGGATATGATTGAGGGCTGGGGTGTGTGTGTGTGTGTGTGTGTGTATGTGTGTGTGTGTGTACAGTTTAGAGAGAGAAGATACTAAGTAGCAGGATCAGGATCCCTAGGGCAGATGTTTCTTGGGGTTGTAGGAGTCGGATGCCAATTCCTACAGTGGTCGTTGATGTTGACGTCAGTGTTGGGACTCAAACCCGGGAAGAACAGAAGTATTTTGCATATAGGGGTGGGAGAGGCAGCGGGAAGGTGAGATCCGGGGGAAGTAGTATGCCCCACCCAGCACCCTGGAAATCCCACAGCATGGCTGGCTGTGCAGTTCTTTGAGAGGCCCGGGGCTGAGTGCTCTCCTTGGCATGAGCGCCCAACGGCATCACTCGTGTAGTATTCCTCATGTCTTTTGTCCATCACTCAGATGTGAACAGTGGGATCAAATGGTGGCTGGATAACCATTTGTCTACTTCTGTTGTCTCCACTCATAAAAAACTACTCAGAAAAGAGGAAGCATGAAACAGGAAAAAAAGTCACCTTCAAGGAGCCAGACTCCTCTGGGAACTCATCAGTGTCATCTTGTCACTGGTCAAAGACGGAGAGATTGAGAAATCAGGAGATGAGGGGCTGGGTCGTCTGTTTTCTCGGTCCAGGAGGAAGAAAACGGGCCCAGGCATCACACTGGAATCCCTTTGGTGTCCGGGCCGGCAAAAGGAGCATGCTTCCCCGATCACACAGAGTGCCTTAGCGTTTCTCGCTGTCTCGCTGTGGTGTTCCGTTGACAATTCTGAAGCCTTGCCACAGCAACCAGCTGTCTCTGTCAACCCCAGCGTTTTTCTGTCTCTCATGCTCACTGGCTTTCCATCACACAAAAGAGTTCTGTTAACTAGAAGCCTTTGCAGTAAGGCAGTGAGGTCATGGGGGTAGGAGACCCCGTTGGCCAAAGCTGTCGGTGGCTGTCTGGGGCTCCAGACATTTTTAAGATCAAAATCAGGGGAAAAAAATATCAAACCCTTTTTGAAGCTTCTGCTCCAGCTTTCTTTGGAGTGCCGGGGCTCCTTCCCACCCAGGGCCCCAGGCACTGTCTGACCCAGCCTTTTATATACTTATGCTCTAGAACATTTCCAAAAATATACATGCACTTGAACAAAAAGTCATCTTTGCCAGTGTTCCCTTGGTGGGAAGAGTCTGTACGTGGGCTCCAAGCCCTGCTGCTTGGAGGAGAGGAATGTGGGAGAAGCTGCAGGTTGCAAGGGCGAGCCTTTCAGTTCTCTCCCGATCCTCCTTCTGGAGGGACCCTTCTGGCCACAGAGTGCAAAGAGGACCCCAGGATTTGCAGGCCACAGACAGCTTACAGTCCTGGTCCCTCCTTCACTGTCGATACGACCTTACAAAGGTTACTTAGCCTCTCTGAGCCTCAGCTTCCCCATCTGTACCTTGAGACTAATGATACCCCTCTGCTGGAGACATGGCAACATATGCTTGGAGTCTAAGACAGTGAGCAGGTGGTTGCTTAGCAAATGCAGTAGCTGTGATAACTGTTATTCGATGTCTGCTCAACAACTATGTCTTTTCTTATGGAGAGCTCCCCCCCAGCTGGGGATTCTATGACTCGCCCAACTTTGCATGTGGTAATCTATGAATGCACACAGAAGAGGGATAAAAACTTCCAGTGAGGGGGGGCCTGGGTGGTGCAGTCGGTTGAGCGTCCAACGCTTGGTTTCAGCTCAGGTGGTGATCTCAGGGGTTGTGAGATTGAGCCCCGTGTCGGGCTGCGCCCTCAGCACAGAGCCTGCTTAAGATTCTCTCTCCCTAAGGGGGACCCTCCTACACTGTTGGTGGGAATGCAAGCTGGTGCAGCCACTCTGCAAAACAGTATGGAGGTTCCTCAAAAAGTTGAAAATAGAACTACCATACGATCCAGAATTGCAGTACTGGGTATTTACCCCAAAGATACAAATGTAGGGATCTGAAGGGGTACGTGCACCCCAATGTTTATAGCAGCAATGTCCACAATAGCCAAACTGTGGAAAGAGCCAAGATGTCCATTGACAGATGAATGGATAAAGAAGATGTGGTATATATATATATATATATATATATATATATACACACACACACAATGGAATATTATGCAGCCATCAAAAGGAATGAGATCTCGCCATTTGCAATGACGTGGATGGAACTGGAGGGTGTTATGCTGAGCGAAATAAGTCAATCAGAGAAAGACATGTATCATATGACCTCACTGATGTGAGGAATTCTTAATCTCAGGAAACAAACTGAGGGTTGCTGGAGGGGTGGGGGGTGGGAGGGATGGGGTGGCTAGGTGATAGACATTGGGGAGGGTATGTGCTATGGTGAGCGCTGTGAATTGTGCAAGACTGTTGAATCACAGATCTGTACCTCTGAAACAAATAATGCAATATATGTTAAGAAAGAAAAAAAGAAGATAGCAGGAGGGGAAGAATGAAGGGGGAGAATCGGAGGGGGAGACGAACCATGAGAGACGATGGACTCTGAAAAACAAACTGAGGGTTCTAGAGGGGAGGGGGGTGGGAGGATGGGTTAGCCTGGTGATGGGTATTGGGGAGGGCACATTCTGCATGGACCACTGGGTGTTCTGCACAGACAATGAATCATGGAACACTACATCAAAAACTAATGATGTAATGTATGGTGATTAACATAACAATAAAAAATTAAAAAAAAAAAGAAAATAAATAAGAGACTGGAATCGTCCCTGGCTTCAGGGAACCTTCACTGTAGCAGGGGTAACATGACCTGACCAGTAAGTGAAACAGCGAGAGAACACAAGCCAACTGAGGCGATGGAGAGCATCGCAGGCCATCGGGAGCCAGCCTGGAGACTGGTGTCATCAGAGGGCTCCTTATGAGAAGTGGACCGGACTTTGCAGCATGGACACTGAGTAAGTGCCTTTGCAGATCAATGAAAGCATGGGTGGAATAAGATGGATAAAGACAGGGTGCGGGGGCGGCAAATGTGGAGGATGCCAGGATGAGACACTCACCCTGCCCAAGCTCCGAAACATCCTGGCCTCTGCCAGATGCAATGAGGTGTCTGAGGTCCTGGATTACAGAGGTTTGCTCCAAAGCCGTGAGGCTAGAGGTGGCTGAGTTCACAAGTGCTTGAATTCCAAGAGGCGGAACTTAGGCCTGACCTATTACACAAAGGGTAAAATGTGCCTAATTGTTCCGTAACTACTTATTACATGTTTACGCAGGGTGGAGCACTGCTCTATTAGGATACAAGGGATTAGGAACATCAGTGAACTGGAAGGGAGAATGTACATCGGGGCGGGGCGAGTCTTATCGGAACAGGAGGCTGGGGAACCCTGAGGAAGCTTCGGGGGATAAAGACTGGTCTTATTTGGTGGCAACAGGATAAGGAGGAAGAAGGGAAATGAAGAGATGTTTGTTTCCCCAAAGGATGAATCGATAGGTCTTAGTGGTGCACTGGTGGACTTATCTGCAAAGACCAGAGAGGAATCATGTGAACTGTGTCTTTCTCTTTATCGTTCCCCTGAGCTGAGAAGCAACCAAAAAAAAAAAAAAAAAAAAATCCCCAGCTGAAAGGTAGAGGTTCCAAGCCATCCAAGCTGTTATTTGATGGGTGGCTCTCCCCATACAACAGCATCTGGTGTGACCCTGGGAAGCTGAGAGAAGTGCTGGTAGTGCCCCCTGGACCCCGAGGAGCAATTCAGAGGCTTAGCATCCCCTGCCCTGGAGGAAAAGCGCTGCTGCAGCCCTGCACATGCGCGCCTGGGGGAACAAACGGGGAAAGAATCCAAGATCAAGTTGTCCTTCCTTCATTCAACCAGTGTTTATTAAGGATCAACTTTGTGCAAAGCCCGAGCAACCCTATGGACATAAACTCTAATTATCTAAGTCTCTAGATGCTGTAAGACTTTGGGGATGTTTCTCCTCCTCTGCAAACACCTTGTGCCTTAGCCATGTTTGTATCCCCAGGTGTCTGATGCACCGGGGCACTTGGTCTGAGCTTCACAAATGGACACACAGGGAAAGGAAGGAGTACTTGAAGGGGCCATCGAGGAAGGCTGGAGGACTCAGAGACGCGTCCTAGAGAAGATGCTCCAGGATTAGGACACTGTGGGTGGGCTGATTGAGAGGGACAGGTTGAAGGCTCCCCAGGGCGGGGGGGGTGGGGGGTGGAGGGGGAGGGGGTAGCACCACGTAGCAGAGGGGTGAAGTGGAAAGCACGGTGTCTGTCGGGAACGCAGAGCTGCTGATGAATAGGGATTCCTTATCTATGACTCATAGATTCAGCCAATGTGGTCTGTCTTATCTGCTCTTCTTTACAAGTCCCGCCTCTGAGTGGTGACAGAGAGATTATGTTTAATCTACCCTGGTTTCAACATGCTTCATTTTGTTAATTTAAACACTCCCTGAAGGTAATGCTCAGAATTTGGGGACAGTTACTCAGTCTCCCCATATCTCCACGTGGTCGCCAGCCTGTAAGTTCTTCGTACCCTGTCCTTTCAGGTTTTCACTACCTAGTCAGGATTGATTAAATCGTTGTTTATTGGTGACTGATTCAACCTCCGGCGCCTCTCCCCTCCAACGTCTGAATGTTCCCACCCTCTCATCGCAGGCGGCAAGCAGCCTCCCCTCCTTAGGGGACCCAGGGGCTTTCCCAAAGTCATCTCATTAACATAATAAAAGACACCTCCTCATAGGAAATTCCAATAGTTTTAGGAGCTGGGAGCCTGAAACCAGGAGGACGACCAAACATGGATCTCTTATTACATATCCACATACCAATATTACACCCCTCTCTCCCCTTGTCACAGTGAAGCCCATGGTGGGCTTACTGGATTTCAGCTCAGCTGCCTTCCCCACCACAGTGGTGATGCTGAGGACGGGGTGTTTCTGGGCCGCACCTATGTCACTGAAAGTCAAGAAGGCCCAGGGAAGCTAAGCCGCAGGGAGAGTTTTTGCCTCCCCACGCCGCGTCACCAGGGCTGTGCGGATGTGGCTGTGACCGAAGGGCAGCCTGGGGAGCATCCTTCAGAGCCAGAGCCCCTGCAGGTAAGTGAGCAAAACAATGAGGGCAAATGCATGTATCCCTTTCTAGCCAAAGCTTTCCTCTCCTACCTTTACCTCTCTCTGCCTTCTTTTTCTCACCATTCCCTGGCCCTTCTGGGAGATAACCCTGGCCCCCCAGAGCAGAGTTTCAGGACATGGCCATCTTGGATGAGTGAGACCCTGAGGTGGGTCTCCTGGGCTACGTTCATGCTAGATGAAAAAGGACCTTAAGAAATTTTTTAAAAATCACATCCCAAGACAATAACCTCACTTGTCTGGATGCAAATTCCTGCTTCTGATGCTGACTCTTTACTTTCTTTCTTTGCATTCCTTCTGTTGAAAAATCCCCCCAGGGCAGAGAGATTCCTTAGACCACTGGAAAAGTTAAAAAAGAACGGCTCAGGGAGATACATTACAGGTGTTTCACGAATTTCCATCATCAAAGGCACCCTGCACCATTCTGCAGATGAACCCCAGGCGTGGCAGAGTGAAGAGGCTGGCTCAGGGCTCCGCGTTCTTAGGAACCGAACCGGAATTGGGGGCTAGGTCTTCATTTGTAGGTGTCCCAGTCTGGCCACCACATCCCAGCACAACTGAAGTGGAGACTGCAATCCGGGGGCCCAGGGAAATGAGACGGGAAGGGAGGAGCAGGGCTGGACGCCAGGAAGAGAAACAGGATGGATTCAGGGAGAGAAGGCAGGCTGGTGGAAGTTTCCTGGGAAAAAGGATTGGGGGTAGAAGTAATATTTAATGTGGTCCACCAGGGAGAGGGCTGTAGGAGGTTTCTTTCCCCGGGGGGAGACAGCTTTCCTCTGAGTAGGAGCATTTTGAGAGCTCTCCCCTCCTGGGCTCCATCTGCGGGATCCCTGGCTAAGGGCTGTGCAGGGAAACCAGCAGTTGCCTCTGAAGCCCAGGTCTCATCCTCACTCAGGGGTGTGCTGAGTGGGTTCCAGAGACCCTCCAGTCATCTCAGGATGCCCCCGCTTCCTGCACGCTGGCTGCTCCTCAGCACCCCCTTCCCCGCCGCCATGTCGACCCTTCCACCGCACTCCTCACTCGCACTAGATGCGGAGGAGACAAGCACTATATAAATGCTAAACAGACAGCCGTGCCTGTCCCCGGATAAATAGACCTCCAGCTCCCGCTGTCAATCCCACACCTTTCATGAACACAGACACATCTCCCGAGAAGGGGGAAAATGTTGGTGTCGCTTCTCCATTTAATTCTGCGATTTACCCTCAATCTTGATACCAGAATGTTGTGCTCTGGTTTTTGTTTGGTTTTGTTTTATTGCTTTTTTGGTATTCATTTCTTTTCCTTTTCTTTTTTCTTCTTTTCCCCCAGAAGACTTTATGGTTTGTTATTTTAATTTCCTAGATTCAAATTCAGAAAATAGGATGCTTTTCTTCTGATTGCTCTTCCTAAATAACAACTATCATATGTATGGTCCTCTCACATGCATGATCTCATACAAATTCATTAGACTGGAGTCAGAGGAAATGGATTCCTCTCTTGAGTCCATCTCCCACTCCCTATGTGACCTTGGGCAAATGACTTGACCTCTCTGAGTCTTGCTTGTTTTATTTGTGCAATGGGCATAGTGACGGACCTGTTCTTCCTGGCGCAAAGGTTTGTGCGAGGAGTAAATAGGATAATTTATATGAAAACTTGAGGTAGGTATTGATTTTTAGATGAGAAATTTGACGCACAGAGAACCTAAGTGGTTTGCTCCAAGGGCTGTAGCTCATAAACAGCAAACGCCATATATAAACACAGGTCTTCTGACAACAAGTGATGTATCCACAAACCACAAGTCTGAGTGATGGCTGGCACTCGGGCAGATGGACGTGAAAGCCAACAGTACACAACATAATAATCGTTAGCATTTATGAACACTTACTGTATGCCAGCCACTCTTCCAAGAGCTTTACTGTATTAACTCATTCAATCCTTATAATAACCGTATAAGGCTATTGTTAGTATGTTGATTTTATAAAGATTAATTTCTCTAAGGTCACAGAGCTGATTCTGAGCACAGACTGCAGGGCCCTAACCACTACCCTATCCTGCCTCAGAGCCCATGTGCTTACACACTGGACTCCAGGGGCCTTTCCAAGAAGAAGGAGGGGCCTGGAGGAGGGACTGGGTTACAAGAGCATTGGGCCATTGACTTCCCTAAACACATTGCAAGGTTTACCTCCGTGATTAAATGATCAGGCCAGTGGTTCTCAACCTTGAACATGCACCAGAACCACCTGGAGGGCTTGTTAAAACACAGAGGGCTCTTCTTCTGATTCTGCCCCCTTCATTTTTCCCTTCCTTCTCCTAATGTCCTCCATGCTATTCCTTATGTTCCACAAATAAGTGAAACCATATGATAATTGACTTTCTCTGCTTGACTTATTTCACTTAGCATAATAAAATAAAATTAAACAAAACAAAACACAGAGGGCTCCTTCTCTCTCCCGATTTTCACTCTCTTGTTCAGAGGTGGGACTTGAGAATTTGCATTCCTAACAGGTCCCCAGGTGGTGCGGATGCTGCCAATTTGAGTACCACATCTTGAGAAACACAGCCCCAGAAAGTAGAAGATGAGACACCACACGCCATCCAGCCGTCTAAGGACTTGCCCTTATCTGAATAAGGAAGAGCTGGTCTGGACCCTGGAACATCTGAAATGGTCTGGAAAATATTTCCTGCAGAAGAGGGCTGGGGCTGCCCTCCCCGGGCGGGCCAGAGCTCCCCCGCCCGTTGCTCTGCCCGGCGGGCTGAGGGCTGAGGGCAGTGTGCCCTGCATTATGGATGAGCCCGCTCAGAAGCCCCCGCTGCAGATGAAGTAAACAAACAGCCTCTTCAGCCACAGGAAGGGCTGTGACCAAGCCCCCTAGCCTTCCCAGACAGAACCTTTCTTTCAGCTGTTGTTGTTTTGTTCGGCTGCTGCCTTCTCATCGCCTTGTACTGACAATAGTCGTAAATAACCGCAGTGCTGTACAGAAATCATTTTAACAGCAGAGAGTCAAATAAATACATTAGACCTGACAGCTTAACTACGCGGAGTCCATTTGTATGTGGTGGCCAGGGCTTCCCGAGACGGGCGGTGAGCGCAGCGGCCACGAGAGGGCGCGCCGAGCTCACTGTGAGCGAGGCCCGCCGCGGCCCCCGCCAAGCCCTGCCCGAGCCAGGTGCCGGGTAGGGGGGGGGGAAGAGGGGGTGGCCACCGCTAAAACAAAGATTTCGGGTTCCAGTTTTAGCTGAGAAGTAATGCCAAGTCCCGCCCCCATCCCTCACCCTTTCGTAGGGGAGGATTTTGTTCTCTGCTCATCTGAGTTTAGGGTTAGAGTTGAGGTTTGAGGTGCTGAGATTGTGTCCCCAGAACTGTGTTGTCCCCAGGGATGGCAGAGTCACCAGGTCACATAGCCTCATGCGTGTGCCACCCACGCGCACCCCAGTCCCAACCAGATGCTCAGGGATTTTCTTTCTTGGCCCTGGTTTTCAGTGGATTTGGCCCATCATGGCCATTCTAAGTCTGGTCCCCAAATTTCCGGGAGGAATTGTCTGCCTCTTTCCCTTCCCACAGTGTCCTGGTTTTCAGGCTGCCCACCCTTTCAGGAAGTGCTGAGGGTCGGTTGTCGTGGGCAATGCAGATTCAAGGTACCATCCTCCTCTGGGCAAAGAGACATCCAGGAAGTCTGCGGGACCCTGCTTCACCTACAGCCCTCTGCTTTCCCCTCGTCAGGGCCCCACAGGCACTGAGCTCCAGACAGCTTCCCTGGTGACAGGACTAAACGCCTGTGTGTGGAGAGGGGCTTTCCGTTCAGGCTGACCACGTTTGCTCCAAACCTTCAACTAGCACATAAGCCACTGGAGGTCGAGGTGGAGAAGCAGGTGTGTGAGTTCTTCCCAGTGGACACACCCAAAAGCTCTCATGCTCATTGGTCGGGGGTGGATTTTTCTTTGTGGTCTTCCTAGATGCCAAACTTCATAACTCCTTGTGAGCACAGACTGGATCTTATTCTCTATAAAAAACCCTATAACCTAGCAGGATGCCTGTTATTGGCAGTCTCTTGATTATGGGGGACAGATTATAAGAACACTTAGTGTTTGGGTCTGTGGTCATGAGGTGAATATTTTATGTTCTCTCAAGGCAATTTAGAGTACAGCAAGTTAGGTAAAAGGAAGCACTTCCTGGCGATGAAGTTATTAGATGCTCTAATGGATTCCAACAGAGTTGTGGTCTATCTCTTCGGGAGCAGACTGAGTCAGACCCTCTAGTGCCTCCTTGAAGCTGACACTATTTCTGTTTTTTGAGAACGGAGTCACAGTGGATTGGGAGCCTATGGAACTGTCAGTTTGGTGCCACTCTTCTCCCCCCCGCCACCGCCCCAAGGATTTATCCCTCCCTCTAACCAGAGGCTGCAGGGGAGGCGGGCACGTTGAGACAACCCTGCCCTCAGGCCCCAGGCACGTGATATTGGTTGCGGGATTGGTATCTGACCCGGTTCAAATGTTGTGATAGCTTATGGCCTTTGCAGATGGTTCCACAGTGGGTACCTGACGTGACCTGGGTCAATCCAAATTCTTCCCTGGGAAGATTGACATGGAAATTGAAAAAAAGAAGTTCATCTTTTTTGGGGGGTTCCTGGATGGTAAGATGGAAAACCAGGCATTCTTTCTACCATGTTTCCCGTCTTATGGATAAGAAAAGCAGAATAGGCCTTCAAGCAACATAGATACTCAACACATACAGAATGAGAGAGAGAGAGCGACCTAGAAACACCATGGGGTGATAACTAGATTTTTGACAATATCCAAGTCCCTACTTCCTTTTGTTTCTGAGGCCTAGCTACGTCCTCGTTCTTGAGTTCCCCATGATACTTTAGTACCTCTGTAGTAATTTTCCTTATAAACAAAACCAAGAAAACCCCTCCCCTCCCCCAAAGCCCCATCTTCAGTGTGACTGTTATTGCCTGAGATCAAAAGGATGTGGCTCATTGTGGTCTATTTAAAGTAAGACCCCAACCCACTTCATGAATTCAACTCCCAATGTTCTCCATCAGGATTTATCATCACCACAAACACACCGTCCAACTCTGCTACCGTACCATGCACCCGTCCTCTCTGCCCAGGATCCTGCAGAATCCTTCATTTCCTTCAGCCTCTCGTGAGAAGGATGGCCCCTCTCTTCTGAAGCTGTCCTGGACAGACAGGGCAGATTTATTTTTTCCCATAGCCCTTTGTCCAACCTTCTTAGAACGTGTTCCTCTGTACTGGGGTTAGAGAATCGTGTTCTGCACAAGACCATGACCTCCCTCAAGGGTGGGAACATGCCCCAGTCAGCCCCATTTCCATAATGCCTGCCACATCGAAGTCCAGAGGGTGTTTGTGCAGGGACGATGAAGCTTGCAGTCCTGCCCACAAGCAGGGAAGTAGGTACTGAAAAGGTCCCTGCGGCCTGTAATTCCTAGAAGATGCAATGAAAGAATAAAATAGAATAGAATAGACCAGTAGAGGGAATACAGCAGCACAGTGAGGAGATCTGTCCCTTTTCCTTCTGTCTTATCCCCATTTAACCCACTCCTTTCTTCAACACACACACACACACACACACACACACACACACACACACACACACACACCCCAAGACTGTCCCTTGCAGCCCTAACCCCCACCCAGTGTTTAGAACTGGCTCACACCTCACCTCACTGTCTTCCCAGCTATTACCTTCAGAGCCTTCTCCAAGCTCCGATTGCCAGAGGGGACCTTCCAACTCCAAGGCAAAAGAGAAAAGGAGAAGAAAAAAGGAGGGGAGGAGGTGAGAGAGAAAGTAATATCCAATTTCAACATTTTGTTCTTTGCCGTTTCAACTTCCGGAGGCGGCAACTGTATGATTTGTATGTTTTGTATCATGTCTGCTTCCTTGTGGGGGTTTCATAAATTGATGATGATAACACAGCACATTTCTTTTAAGTCCTTAGACATTCAGTCTTTATTGCTTTATAAAGTCTGCTCGGGGCACAGATGAAATGAAACTGGTGAGATTTTCCTCTGTCCATTCTGCAAATTCCATCACAGAATTTGCACCTGCTACGCAACTGGCATTCAGAAGTAGCAAGTCATGTTGCCAAAGATACTGGAGGCCAGCGCTGGGAGGCTCAGGACAGTGGGTGACCCAAAGCGACTGAACAGGGTCACCTCAGCGGCTGCTAGGAGGGGAAGCGACTTGATGAAGAATCAGTCTAGGGAAACACTACGTTCTGTAACCTCCACCTGCAACTGGGTTTTTTTTTTTTTAAACTATGCAAAATTCATTTCCCTCCAGCCCCATAGTAAAGTATATGCAATATGTAAATAGCAGCATTTTGAATGTGGAAGCCATTGGTCACCTGCTGTATTTAGTTATTGGAATACCATGATTTTTTAATCCACAGCTAAATAGCCACAGTAATAGGAATATTACCTTGATGGACAAACTCACTCCCCAAGCCAAAATGTGTTTTGCCTTTTATGCTAATTTAGTGAAACAAATGTGTGGCATTTGTCGTTCACACCAGAAAACAATGAGTTCTGCAGCATATCATTACCTACCTATGCACAGTCAGTGGGACTCTGAACTTCAGACTGGGAGGAAAACCTTCATCTGTTAATAAAAGGAATCAGACCTTTTTAGGCCAAGTTATAAAACTGAGCAGATGAAAATAATCTCATATGAGATTTCTGTTCTCTTACCCACTCTCAAACCCTCAGAATAACACCCCCTGAACACACACACACACACACACACACACACACACACGATTTGTTCTCTTCTTGAATGAACTAATTTATTCCTAAAGAGCAAGGGTGACTTAACTCATGCTGGCTGTATGCAAATGACAAGCTGTAGCTGGTTCCTTTCTGTGTGGAGACAACAGACAAACCCCCCACCACATGGCATTACCAGGCCAAACTGGGAAACGCTGCACCCAAGGTCCCTAGCCTGGTAAACTTGGCCTTTCAGCTACCAGCCTCCCCATGGTGGAGCAGCTTCAGGTCCCAGAGAGACCGAGCTAAAGTGATGCCTGTCTCTTGCTGAGTGCCTTAAAATCCTGCTATTCATTCCAAGAATTTGTGTAGCAACTGTTTCCTTATAAAGTACATGCAAATGGGTCCGCGGGACACTGCACGGGCATTGTGGATCAATATAATGAAGTTGCATTATGGCCGGGCTCACTATGTATGTACATTCACTTGTCAAGTAAGATGCTGCATGCAAAAGAGCCTTACCAGCCCTACAGTGCTTTGTAAACTATAAAAACCATGGGCACACGGGTTTGCTATTATCAGGGTTGTGATTATGAATCCCTGAAGGGCAGAGCATTACAGCAGGCAGACTAGGGGTCCTCGCAGACATGGAGCAAGTTGGGCTTGAAATCAGAAATGAGCTCGAGATTTAGTGATTTTATTATAGGGAATAAATGCCTGGAGACTGAAGGGGATCCTTTATGACTGCCGTTTATCCCTTACTTGGAAAAGGCGCATCGTGTTGCCTGCCATCTAGTGGCAGGAGGGTAAGTTTGCAATTCCCTAAGTCCCTGGGAGATGACTTGCAGGTTGTCTCCGGGAAGGGCAGGCAGATGGACGAAGCGCTGAGGGTGGAAGCTGACCGTGCAGGAGCGAGGGAGACCGGCGGTCTCCGCCGCCTCCGCCAGCCCAGGAGCCTGACCTCGGGCACAGCCGCCGCGTTAACTGGCATCTCCACTGTGTAAACCTCGAGAGCCCTGTGGGTCTTTTAGACATTAAGTAAGAATAACAACAGAAATGATCCGGATGATGATGATAATATTAAGAAGCATAAACAATTATAATCATAACACCAGATTGCTTCCACTGTTCCTTTCTCGGCTCTGATGAGTAAACACACGAAAAGCTGAAGCGGGGGATGGAGCATGCCCAGGAGGCTGCACACAGCCTGGGAAGTCCTCCCTCCCTGAGCTCCGCGCTCCAGGAGAGTCTGCTGATTACCGTTGGCCTTTGGAGCCCCTGGAGCTTTGGAAGACAGGAAACCCACGTCAGCCGTCTCTGGGTTTATTGAGGCAAGTTGTTACCCTGGACTGCTGGCCACCGCCGGCCAGGCCCTGCCTTCACTTCCTGTGGGGCACCCAGCAAGCACAGCTTATGGGAGCTTCCAAAAAACAGTCTGGGCGATCACTGGAAAGAAACAACAAAAATGAATAGATACAGCACTTGCTTAAATTAAAAAGAAAACAAAAACTTTTAAATGAAGCATTTCGGTGATTTATTAATGAATTTGAAGTTACTGATCAGAACTGCCATGCGCTGAGTACTTAACTATGTATCAGGCCCTGGACATGCACAATGCCAGGTAAATCTCCTAGTCATCCTACAAGGTCAGTAGAGTTTCTGCCCCCATTTTACAGATGGAGAAATAGAGGATCAGAGACGTTAAGCAGTCTGGTGACCATCACACAGTAAGTCATGGAACTGAGACCCAAACCTGTTTGCACCACTCTTTGGGGGTCTTATCCCAACCACCGAATATCAGAACCTTAGTGTAGAAAAGAACTTTGAAGGTCACCTAATTCAATTGCTCACCCCAAGGCAGAAGTTTCTTTTATAGTAGTGATTTACAGACTCTGGTAGGTTTTGATCGGTCATATTAAAATCATTAACAAACCAACGAAACCAAAAAACAAGTTCTGAGACGCGTCCCCCACCTCACCCCTGCCTCTGCCCCGCCACCTGCACCTTTCCTTGCCTTCGCTTTCTGATCCGGTGGCTTTGCACCGAGGTCTGGAGATTCACCTACAAAGGCTTCTGAAGTGCTTCTCCAGCCCAGCCAGGGGGGAAAGCTGTGCCTGGCAGCACCTCTGTGGCACCCGGGGGGAGGAAGGAGTAAGAAACGGCTTGGGGCAGGCAGAGGAGGGAGCTGGCTTAATTCATCTCGAGGCACGGAGGAGGGAAGGTAAGAGAGCACAAGGCTGTACAAGAGACTGGCTTTGTGGAACTGTCAGGTCCATTTTTTTTTTTTTAAGGGGGTGAAGAACATTAGCATCATTTTCTTTTTAAATGAAATACCAAGCAGATCTGCTTCGGGAGCCCGCACCTTGCTCCTCTCCCACATGCTGCCTAAGAAAACAGGCCACAGTTAAGTCAAACCTTAACTAATCTGAGTGTTGTGCTTCCATATTTAATTGGTGGCAGGACTCACTTGCTGATCTCCGGGGCACCGTGAATTGCTGCTGTCTCTTGAAGACAGTGTTAGAAAAAGACAGACAGCTGGGGGAAATGCCCACGTTGGGGATGGCTTTCTGGGATGCACGTGGGAGCCCACATGCTTGCTGTCCCAGAAATGGCCAGTGGGGATGGGGCACCTTATGGCTGAGGGTCTCTAACTCCCATGCAATGTGCGTGGCGGCCAAAGCCCCGTGATGTCCAGATCTCACCTCCTTGTGGTTATGAACTGGTGGCTCCTTGTTTGGCCTTTGGCTTTCTAGAGGTGAACGGGTGATTATTTGAAGACTTGGGTGTCTGTATGTAGCTAGAGTCTTTGCTTCCCATTAAAGCAAAAACATTTATCTGGCCAAATGAAGCCACCCTAGACTATTCTAAAAGCAAATGTCCTTTAGCTATTTTGTGTCTGATGTTTGTCTTCCTGTGTATTCTCTCTTATCTGGGGACTTTGTGGATTTCCTAAAAAATCAATATAAGAGGCTGAAAGGAAGTTCACACAAGCTACCTGTAAGAGCTGCATTGAGAGAGAGAGAGGGAGAGATAGAGAGGTAAAGGAGAACAGTCCCTCAGCCAGTGAACATCCATGTGCCTGGCCCTATGTTAGGAACATGAGAATGCAGGGAATCAAGGCGAGTTCAACTCTCAGTGGCTCCCACAGATACTGGAGGGGACAGCACAGAAAGAAAGCTACACAAACGGATTCTAGTCAAATGTCTTGGGTTTAAATCTTAACTCTGCCCAGTATTCACTGTCTGGCTCGTTACTTACCCACTCTGAACCTCATCTTTTTCATCTGTAAACTGGGGATTGGAAGAGATCTTCTCCGTGAGAGTTGGGTGAACTTACAAGAAATGGATCAGGACATCCTACATGACAAGATCAGAGAAACAGTATAACAAAACGGTTCCGAGTGTGGGCGCAGAATTTGAGTTCCTGCAAATGAAGAGTTGTGCATGTAACAGAACATTCCCCCCTGGAGGACGTGCGTGGGTGATACATAATAAAGAAATAGGGCATCGCTACGTGCCTGGAAGAAGGTCACAGTGCGGTGTACTGACGAATGCCAGGAAGACTGAGAGGGTCTGCTGTGAAGACACCTGTTTGACTTTCTTTGACCCAGTGTTGCCCTAATTTCCTTGAACGTAGACTCATTTCATTTCATTTAATCTTTTTATTTTGTTTTTACCTTAGACTCTCAGCCGTGGGACTCGAGTTCTGACAAACTCGTGTTGGGCAACTCTGATCCCGATGAATGCCCTTATTCTATAGATGAGGAAACAGGCCCAGAGAGGGAGAGAGGCTTGGCCGATGTCCTGGGTGGCTGGCTGGGGCTGGGAACACACCCATGTCCCTTCGTCCTCAGCCATCAGCTGCTCTCACTGACTGAGGCACTGCTGACTTATCGCAGGTTCATTCGCGTCAGACAGACCTTGCAACCGTCCAGGTGCTATCTGGCCACGCTTTTTAGGGGTACGGGTTTTATTTCTTATTGGCCAGTCAGTACGGAACATTCCTTTCTCCATCTGGTAAGACCTTTCCCTTTTAGAGCCTTCTATTCCTTCTTCTTTTTCTTGCTTTCAATTCCAGGTCACGTGTGCGCGAGTGATTTCTGAAATGCGAGTCAGTATTACAGTTGATACCATCTTTAGGAACTAAAGGACTTATTTGCTTCTGAAATAATGGATTCCATTAAACGATGAATGTATCTGTTAAGGAAAGAGTGCAATCTTTGCATCGAAAACTAGTGGCTTTGTCTTGTTTGTGAGTCTGTGTGTTGGGGTGGAGAGCAGAAATATAGGCAAGTGTTTACAGAATGCTAAATTCATTCACTGTTAAAAGGACACATGTGGAAATGGTGCCTTAGGCTCTTTAGGTTTTTGAGATAGTGACATTTGAAAAACATTTGTCTTATCTTAAATTTTGCCTTAGATAAGATGCCTTCGGAGCAAATGCTCTTCACAGCTGTTTTGCTTCTCATTAAAGGGGTAGACTTTAAGCCCTTTGTATCACATTTAGATAAACTTTCTGATGGAAACAGTGATTTTCCTGACTTTATTTTATAAATTTGCGTGTTTGCATTTACCAACTCAACCAGCTCTTTTGGATTCCTGGGAACTCAGGGACAAAGTGCTGATGCAGCTGAAGAATTTAGAAATTAATTCTGAAAATGGCAGCAAAAGGAATAAGAACCTAAGCCTGAGTCCGTGCTTGGTAGGCTAAAACTGATCAATTTCCTGGTCCCTAATTAAAACAAGCCACCAAACACAACAACAGCATAAAATCCAGGGCTTTTCCTGGTGATGAATGCGACCAGCCTGCAAATTTCTCCTCGCTGGGAGCAGAGATTTGGTGTGCTACAGCACTTAAACAGAAAACTTGCTGGCAATTTATGTTTGATAATCTGTATGTATCTCCTCCCCGCTCAGACCCTGCCCCTACCCTACCTTCATCCCCCAACAGAGGCGTCCATTGAAATTAAGCCAATAGAATGAGAGAGGATGTTTCCTTCTTTCACAAGTATGTCTTTGAAGGGTGTCCATTCCTGGATATTGAAAGGGTAAACAAATATGGCAGGGTATCTAAATCTTTTATATTACTTGCGTTGTGAAAATTTGCATGTGAACCATCTGCTTTTAAATTGAATCCAAGCTTTCCATCAATTAGCACTATAATTTCAGATGTAATGTAGGTTAACTTCTGATTGATCTTCAATTAACACTAGTTCTTAACCATTCACTTTATTTCGAATGCGTTTTCCCTTCCCAGATATATCAGGAAGTTGTAGAAGGACCTTCCTGCTTTTGAAATGCTGATAGCTCTTTTAGGATGAAAGAATCCACATTTCTCCCACCCCTCTTTCCTTCCTGAGTTTGTAAGAGCCCAGGTAACGCAAAGTCAGTACAATTTTATTTTCCAAAAGAGCATCAAGGAAATAGCTGAGAAGAACCTCATTTCATGCACACGTGTGTTGTCGTTGTTCTTTTTGCTTGACTTATTTAGATGGGAATGTTCACAAAGTAAGTCACAAAATCATTCCAGGAAGCCCCAAAATAGCATTTGTAAAGCCGAAGTTTGGGTAATTATGTAAATCTTAAGGAATTTGGAGATTTGGCTCCTCTCCTAGGACACAAACTCTCAGGATTTAAAGAGAACTCAGATGTCCTCCAGCCTGTACCCACCCAGGGCAGGCAAGCCCACCAGAGCATCCCTGCCAGATGGTCAAGCAGCTTCTCCTTGTTGTCACCATTGGACAAAGGGCAGAATCTTACTGATGAGACTGTTGAAGAGAAATTCTGACAGCTCAATAATGTTTATCCGTTGATATAATTCAGATGCTTCTTTTGAAATCTAGAATCATGTGCAATGTTGCTAATAATTTCTCTATGGCTTATGATGGTGTATGAGTGTGATGTGTTGTTCAACTTTTCTTCTCTATGTTTGATTCATAAAAGATTTGTTATGTCCTTGCACATGTAATTTTATCACATAGGAGACTGTTTTTGCTTCAGAAAAACACACACAGATCTTTCTCAGTTTATGATGCGGTTACGTTCCAATATCATAAATTGAGAATATCATAAGTGGAAAATGCATTTAATATACCTAACTTACTGGATGTCATAGCTTAGCTTAGCCTAGCCTGTGATTGGGTAACATCATCTAACACAAAGCCTATTTTATAATAACATGTTGAATATCTTATGTAATTTATTGCATACTGTACTGGAAGGGAAAAACAGAATGGTTGTTTGTGTACAGAATGGTTGTAAGTGTATTGGTTTTTCACCCTCATGATCGTGTGGCTGGCTGAGAACTGCCACTGCTCAGCATCATGAGAAAGCCTCGTACGGCATACCGCTAGCCCAGGGCAAAGATCAAAATTCAAAATTTGAAGTGTGGTGTCTACTGAATGCATATCACTATTGCACCATCATAAAGTGGAAACATTGTAAGTTGAACCGTCTTCATAAGTTAGGGATCGTCTGTACTGGTTTTGTAATGGTTATCATTATGAACATACCATGTGCTTAGCAATCATTTCTGGTATGGTCAGCTTTTATTTTGGACCATTAAGCAAGGACAGGTTTTTTTGTGTTTTAATAAAAAAGATTTGTGACTTTTTCCTCCAGATTATCTTCTTTTTTTTTTTTTATTATATGCATCCCTGTTTCTCGTATCAGCATGCTGAACTGAAAACTCAACAAGGGTCACTGTGCTAGTTAGGCCACGTAATCTTCGCTCCTATAATAAACCAACCCCAAACCTCGGCGTTTTAACTATAGTAAGCATTCACTTCTCACTCCTGTCACAGTCCAATGTACGTGTTCTTCTGTGGATGGTGTTCCTTGTGATACTTCTGCCATGCTTCTCCATTCAGCTAGGAAGTGGGAAACAGAAAATAGAATGAAAGAGCAAGGTGGGAGTTTTTGGGGTCCCGTGTCCACTGTTTCTTCATGTATTCCAGGAGCTAGAACTCAGTCACTGGCCAGACCCAACTGAAGGCTGGTGGGGAGAAGAAACGGAGCTGTGAGCCATGACCAGTTTCTGCCACTGGTCCTATTAGCCTTTGTTTTACCTCTCTATCTTGGAGTCCGATATGTCCAGGATAGCTTCTAGAATTTCTATTGCATGGGTACTCTTGGTCTTCACTGGAAAACAAATGAAGAAGAATATGAGGTTTTTATGAGGTGCCCTGAATTCTGGGGTATATACATTGAAATATGGAGCATCCAGGGCTCCACTCTGCAGTGATCTCTGGTCTCTCTGCATCAGGGAGTCCAATAAAGAAAATGCTGGAAGTTAGACCTTCAGTACAGGGCATTACGTTTTTTTCCCTCAAAGATCTGCCCAAGACCACAGCTGCCACTAAAGGGCACAGCAGAGGTCTTACAGAAAAACCACCCCTGCATGTGCCCAGGACTTAGTAGCAGTTGGTGGTGATATAAGTGGGGCAAAGACATGAGGTCCTTGGCAGTATTGTCATTCTGGGCCAGACTGCTATCACGGAAGAGAGGAATCAACAGTCTTCTTAAAAGAAGGCTTGAAGGCCTATAAACTCAGACTGGAAACCCCGCTCCACCTCAACCATACAGTAGAGAATGTGATCCAGGAAGTAGGGCCTTGAAGTGGATTGTCTAAATAGGGTAGATAATTTACTCCTTAACTACCTTCCTAAACTATGGAGACACCTTCTTTCCTGATTGTTAGTTTTTCATTCCAACCTATGTGAGGGGTTAGAAGAGTAGGGGGTGGCATTAAGGCCTGTCCCTGTATTACTTCTATCTAGTGAATCTGTAGGAACTTCTTTGTGAATCTATGTGAAGCCCCTGTGAAATGGGCCATTTGCTTAAGGGAAAGTCCCTGTTCTTCCTTAGCACTCGGATATTAATCATTAAACGGGACTAAAGCAAAGTGTCACTTACTCAGTGACCCCAGCTTATTAAAATGTAGGTCAGAATAAGGAAGCAAGTGAAGGAGACCCACAGTATGAAAAGAGATGCCACTAACTGAATTCAACAGTTAGAAAGGAGAGATTATACAGGCAAAGTACCACTTCCCACAGAGGAGGCCTTGTAGTCTCAAGAAGATATAGGGCCCCCTTCCTTTGTCACAGGTAGTTGAGAGTTGTCTCTGCTCACTTCTTGAGGGTGACAGGGAGGAAGGGAGGCAGGGGAAGGGATGTGGCTCCATGATCAAAACCATGTTGCCTTTCTATGTTCATTTACCAAAGTCAATGCCATTAACTCTTTGTTCAAAATTGTCTGATTGTCCTTCAGATTCCCTACTTTTGAGGTCAATATTAGCCAAATCTGCTGTATTTGTTCTTCTTCCATCAAGTGATTCAGTTATAACACTAAATCTCTCTCTCTCTCTTTTTACTCTTCCCTCATCTATGAATGGAGACCTCTAGCTTACCTTTTTTGCTGGCCAATACATTTTATCCCCCTTATCAGTGAGTATCTGTATGTTCACTTCTCCAGTTTGACTTGAAATGCTTTACTTTATTTCCCCTTTTCCAAGAAGCAGCCAAAGGTTGAGTAAGATGCTTCTTCATTAGGGTTTAGTCTTGAAACTTGGGGGAAGTTGGGTTAGGATATCTAGACTTAAATACTCCCCAATGAGTAGCTTTAGTTAAATAATGACTTGGATGAATGTCTGTCACCCCAAGGGCATCACAGGCAGATCAAGTAGGTGAAAGGCTCATGGGCCTTTATAATGAAAGTGCCTGTCCTTGATCTCTGGGACATAGGGTGTGAGACCCAGAAGGCTGAGATGTAATTTATCCCCCACTGTGCCTGTCCCAGGGCCTTAACCGTGCTGGTCACTTAATTCCTGATTTTCTGAGTGTGCAGATGGAAGCTAGCCCGCAGGCGTGCCGGCAGAAGGGAAGGGAATCTCCATAGAAGGACAGGGGGCAGAAAGAATGGTTTTTCGATTTTAGGCCACTGTGAAATGCTTGGGGGGGTAGAGGTCAGCGCATTTTGATCTCTGAGGAGATGAAACATCCTGAGTTGGCAGGAGAGGAGGCACCCCAGGAAAGCGCAGTTAACCTCTGAGTCTGCAAAGGACTTTTCCAGAATGTGTGAGGGTACCGAGTGCAGAAGTTGTGTCTCCTTCAAATCCCATTAGTGGGGAAGGAGAAGATTTTCACAGCCACCTTTTTAAAAAGTGAATGGTCAAAAACAGGATTTTTCTTTCCTTCTGCCCTCCCCTGGCCCCCTGCCTCCCCCTACCCCGCCCCCGTGGGGACTGAGGGAGGGGCCCTGAGCCGCTGCATTCAGAATAATGACACCAGAGCAATAATGAGACCTTTCTGAAGGACTCATTTGTCTGCAGAAAGGGGAAGTCATCAGGTATCCATTGTGAGAAGAATCGCCTTCTCTTAACAATGGCTCTGATGAAGTTGCTAGAAGGTTCTTATCAGGAAGAAAAGACTCCCAGCCCCAGGAGAAGGGGAGAGGGGAAAAATGAAAGGCTACAAAACCCCCAAATCACCCTCAGGCTCAGTGCAGTGGAGAGGGTGAGGGGAGGCACACTTCTTGAATGCCAAGTGACATTGGCTGGTCAGTCCAAGTGAGCCTCTAAAGAGAGATAGTAACAAAGATGAGAGGGGGCCAGCTTTCCTGCAGGCAGGTGTTTAGCAGGGAGTGTGGGGTTGACTGCACTGAAACTGTGCAATCCTGCATTTCTCATGCTGCAGGAAATAGCTAGAGGTCATCACAACTTATCCTTTGGCCTCTGCCTAGGGATTTTCTAGATCCGGGTCACAGGGCCACCCTTCTTTAGCTGGATTCTGGGAAGGAAGAGGAAATTCACAGCCAGCAGAGAGTCTTGACGAGACTCTAAGCCCATTTTTTCTGGGTTACAGGCACTCGATTCAGAAACAATAGATTTTCTGGGTGCTTTGAGAAGGGAGAAGAGAATTGGAATTAATTTTGCACCTGTTGACTTTTGTTAGGGGCTTTACTGATTTGTCTCAATTAATCCTCATCACCTCCCAAGACAGGTGACTCTGATCAAATTCCAATCATACTGCCTTCTGTTCAAAATGCTTCATCGGCTCTTTTTATTAAAACTGAGTGAAGCTTTGGCCTTCCTCCACACCCAGAATGGAAAGCGTCGACCATGGGGCCACCACCCTCCTCTCCTGCCTTTCCTCCCACTACTTATGCATATATATCTCTTGCTTTAGTGCTAGGCCACGTTGACTCCTGGATGTTTCCCAGTCAAGACATCTGTGCTCCACTTCCCTGCCTTGCTCGATGCTGTTCCCTCCACCTGGAATGTTCTCTTGACATCCTCTCCTGCTCCATTCACTTGTATCTTTCAAAGTCATGTGAATTTTCCTCATCCATGAAATCTTTATCAAAATGGAGGTAACTTCTCCCTCTCTGGAACTCCCAGAGCAGTTCTCTTCTCTCTTATAAGATTTCTCCTATGGGAACCTTTTATTGTTATTTATGGTCTTATCAAGCACCCACTATTGACCCATGAGTTCTTCAAAGGCAGGGACTGTGTCCTGCCTATTATCTCTTTATCTTCTAGCGACTGGCAATTAGTAGGTGATCATTAAATAGTGATGGAACCGGATTTTCATTAGCATTTGGATCTCTATTTTGAAGTAGCATGAACTTGGTCTTGCCATTTCTAGGTTGATTTGGGAAGCAAATTCATGGGAAACATCTGGATCTGCAGAAGCAGCATTCAAGTGCTAGATGGGACGTCACGTGGAAGAGCTGTTCCTGACTGGCATCCTTATTAGGGACGGGTTGCTTAAATGGATTTGGATTTTGGCTCCTTTTACCTCTTTTCCTTCTCCTCTGAAGACGGTGGGACAGAACAACACAAAGTGGAATTTATTTCACACTTAGCATGTGCCTAACGCTTGTTAACCACCTTACATCGTTAGCTGGTTTCATCTTTGTAAGGATCCTTTGAAGGAGACATTATTCTCATTGTGTAGTTGAATAAACAAAGGTGTAACAAAGTTAAATAAGTTGCTTAAGGTCAAATAGCTAGCAAAGACCGAAACAGGACTCCCAACTGGTGTACTTGCCCACTCTTCTGTGCTGCCTTCTGGGCTCAATCCAGAGGATATTCTGAAGAGGAATAGCCAAGGAACACATGGATCCTTTTAATTTCTGTAAGGTTTTTGTACATAGTTCTGCATTCTTTAAGAGTTCACAACAAATTTTGGTTTCCTACTGTCATGTGAGAATATTCTGGACACCAGGGCTGCAGGCTTGCCCTTCTTTGTTAAAAATGAAATTTCCAAAAGTCCCTTAAGGATAGACTAGATGGATAACAGGAGGTAGCAGTGGGTCCTGTACCCGTGGACCCTCATAATACCTGAGGCTATCTTAGTGATCATCACATCTGGGAGCCGCTGGTCAGGCAGAAAGAATATAGCTGTTAAGGCCAGAAATCTATGGTTCAAAGGCCATCTCTGCCACTGACCAGTCAAGTGAAATTTAAGAAAGTTATGTTGTTACAGAACCTGGACTTGATCACCTGATGGAAGAACCAAGCGGCTCTCGGAGATCTTGGAGGATAGGAGGTTTATTTAATGCTGGCGGGCTCAGAGGAGAGTGGTCTCCAAAGGTCTGAGCCCCGAGCACAAACAAAGGGGGCAATTTATACACGTCTACTTCCGCATACTGGGCACTCTTGGCACGTGCGCAAAGTGGGGCAGGGAGAGGAACCCAGACTGGGACTCTCTGTCTTGGTTGGCCCTCTTAGGACACAGATTTTCCTTATCATTCCCCCCTTTGATGCCCCTTTAAACACCTAGTTTAGAGGGCATCGTCTTCATCTTCTAAGGGGCGATAGTGAGTAAGGAGTAACTGGAGACTGATTCTAGCAATTTGAGCAGTGATAAACCTAGTAAGGGCATTAAGAATACAAGGACCAAATGCTACTATGAGGAGAAGCAATAGGAGGGGGCCGACGAGGGGGGTGAACCAAGGGAACCACTGTGAGAGGGTATCCCACCAAGTTGTCCACGGGAGTGTTTCCCATCGGTGAGGTACTCGTTCCTGTAATTGGGTCAGAGTTTCTTGGACCACCCCTGACTCATTAGCGTAGAAACAACATTCCTCCTGTAAGAAGCAGCAGAGCCCCCCTTGCACGGCCTTGAGCGAGTCGATCCCGCGCCTGTTTTGGAGGACCACTGAGGCCAGTGAATCGAGTTGGCGCTGTAGGGCCAGGGCCGACTGAGTGAGGGTGGAAAAATCTGCCGTGAGTTGTTGAGTTAACCCCTGGTACTGAGCCTGAGACATCCCGACGCCAGTGGTGCCGAGGGCAACACGTGATGCGGCCGGCAGGCTCACGATAAGAGGGATGGCCGCGGGGGAGCGTCGAGGGTAGCTAGGAGGTCTCCATATGAGTGGGGCGTCGCTCCCGGGAAGGACTGAAAGATCGGGTAAGAGACTGACAAGTGTGCATGATTGATAGCGTGGGGTGATGCAGGTGTATACACCTTGATCACAAGCCAGAAAAGTGTTAGGCGCACAGACACAACCGTGGCCCGTGATGGGAGAGGAAGAGTTGTCATACAGCGGTACTGGAGCCAGAAAGGGATAGTATGAGGTCCCCGGTGCCGAGGTGGGAGGTGACACGGTGGACTGGTTGAGGATGACACCTAGGTATTGGACGGGACCGGGCTTCATACAGATCCAGCAGTCAGACGCTAGGGGTGGATTTGAGTGGTTAAGCACTTGGTGGGAGGCGTTAATCATACCTAACAGTTGCGCTATAGATGCTTGCTGCGTGTGGATGGGGGACCCAGGGATGCGCCAGGGCGAGTTATTTTCTCTCTGACTCTGGGAGTTGACTGTAAAGCTTGGAGTAAACATGGACTTAATCATAAATTTGGTCATGGGGTTGGTCTCCATAGGGTGATATTGGCCCAACAGGAGAATGACTCCTGTAGCCCATGATGTGGCACTGGGTTCTAAGACTGAGCGGGTGAGCGGTATATAGCGATTGTTAGAGCAAGAGGATGGGGTGGCGTTGCATAATAAGGAAATCTGGATGTCACTGCGCTGTTTGAGGTGCCACCACCTGGTGGACCATTGTTCCATTCCCGGCCAAGTCGCCACCCATGACTCATCCCCAGGCTTGCGAGCAGAACTGAGGGCAGGTGTTTGGCTGTTGAGGTGTAGGGCCCCCACAGATGTAGATATCTACCAGCCGGTAACCTGAGTGAGGGCCATGGTAGGAACACTGTCTATGAGGTTCCCAGGAGGTATCAAGAAGCTGGCATCCATCAAAATGGAGGTCAACCTTTGGTGTGTGCCCATCCCAGGTGGAAGAAGTCAGTGGGGGCTCTGGTGCAGGATTGAGGGGGATAAGCTGGAAAGCCCATTTGCCAGTAATGGTGATACAAGCGTTTGCCCCCCTTGCCTGGCCAGGCAAGCTAGAGGCAGTGAGGAAGAACAGCACACCAGGTAGCAGAAAACTGGGACTGACTGGGGGCCAGGAAAACCACGGTGAAATGCACTCCGGAGTAGACAGCAGAGGGCCAGTGAAAGTGGGATCTATGACCTTAAGTAGAGGGAACCATCGTGGCTAACCTGTCAGCAGATGAAACCCGTGGACAAGTAAGTGCAGTAATACACCCTAGGGACACCCAGTAAGCAATGACAATAGTAAGCCTCTGGGGGAAAGTCCAGTCAGGAGGGGCAATAGTGTAGAGTCTGACTCCCAGGATGAGGGAAATCACGCCAATGAGAGCCAGGGACCACGGTGAGCAGGTGTCCATCAGTCGGTGGCGTCTCATCAAAGGTGAAGCTGGAGCGGGTTCATGAAGTCTGGCTGGACTCTCCACTGGTGCGACTCCTCATCCGAATGATGAGCTTTCTTCACTCTTGAGTGGTGGACCCATGGGGTGACACCTGAGACCTTGAGGGCAGTAGGGGTGGTTAGAACAACAGTGCGGTGCCCTCTCCACTGTGGTTTGAGGGGGTCTTTCTTCCAATCTTTGACCCAAACCGAGTCTCCTGTCTGGAAAGAGTGTACCTGAGACCCTAAGGAGATTGGGGCCTTCTCGAAGGTGTACCTTTATAATTTATTTGGGGTGGCCCCCAGGGCATGAAGCTGCTCCTTTATCCCTTTATCTCCAACCTGATGCAAGTTTCCTGGAAGGCTTCCCAAGCACGGGGGAGGCTGTCCATATATTAATTCGAATGGGGAAAAACCTGATGTCCCGGGCATGCAGCAAGCACGCAGAAGAGCTAGGGGTAGCAGATCCGGCCATGGGAGGTTAGTCTCCTGACAAAACTTTGCAAAGGTTCCCTTGAGGGTGCGATTCATTTGCTCTACTTTCCCTGAACTTTGGGGCCGGTAAGCGGTGTGGAGTCTCCAGGTGATGTTGAGAGATTTGGTCAAGACCCGTACAATGTCCGCCACAAATGCGGGTCCATTGTCACCGTGGATTGTTAATGGCATGCCAAACCGGGACACGATCTCCCACAAGAGGACTTTAGCTACTTCCCAGCTTTGCTCCGTCCTGGTCAGAAAGGCTTCGACCCACCCAGAATATGTGCATACTATTACTAGGAGATATCTGAACGCCCTGCTCGGCTGCACATCTGTGAAGTCTACCTCTAGATCTTCGAAGGGGGCTGCTCCCATCCTCTGGACACTTGGTGGGGGCCATAGGGCAGACTGAGCATTATTTTTAGCACATGTTATGCATCGTTCACTCATTGCTCGGCATAGTGCCGGCAGCTGACTGATGTAGTAAAGCTTCTTGAGAAGGGCCTCTAATGCAGTTTTCCCAGATGAGTGAGTTGTTTGTATTCCTGGACCAGATGCCCTCCAGTTACTGTTGGAACAAAGATGCGCCCATCTGGCATCATCCACCATCCCTTTTCAGTCAGGACAGCTCCCTCTGCCATGGCCCATTCCTTTTCCTTTTTACTGTAACTGGGCAGAGGGACATCTTTCAGGGGTGTCAGGGCCATGGTGAGGGAAGGGGCTCTGTCCATGTCCTCACTGGTTGCGATCTTGGCTGCCTCATCTGCCAGACGATTTCCCCACACTATGGGGTCGCCTCCTTTCTGGTGTCCCTTACAGTGCAGGATTGTTACTTCCTTTGGAAGCCAGATGGCTTTGAGGAGTCTCAGTATCTCCTCCTTGTTCTTGATAGTTTTTCCTGCAGTGGATAGGAGGCCCCTTTCCTTGTAGATGGCCCCATGTATATGTACAGTAGCGAAGGCATACCGAGAGTCAGTATAGATGTTGACTCGCTTGCCTTCACCGAGGGTGAGGGCTCGGACTAAGGCATATAATTCAGCCCGTTGAACTGACTATCCAGCTGGTAATGCCTTAGCTTCTAGGACTTCAGTGGTTGTGGTTACGGCATAACCCGCTTTCCGGGCACCCTCCCGTAGGTAACTGCTGCCATCGCTGAACAGTGTGAGCTCTGGATTCTTTATGGCTTGATCCCGCAGATCTGGACGGCTCACGTAGACCTCATCAGCTACCTCAGAACAGTCATGGTCTGGTTCCCCCTCTTCCGTGGGGAGAAAAGTTGTTGGATTTAGTGTCCTTACTGTTTCGAGGGTAACCCACAGGTTTTCGCAGAGGAGCCCTTGGTATTGTGCTAGCCGAGAGTTAGAAAGGAAGCGGTGTCCCTGTGCGTTCATGAGGGACACAACTGCATGAGGGACCTTGACATTAAGTTCTTGCCCCAGGGTAAGTTTGTCCGCCTCCTTGATGAGTAGGACTGTGGCTGCCAGCGCCCTGAGGCACGGTGGCTATCCCGCTGCCACAGAGTCCAGCTTCTTTGACAGGTAAGCAACTGGCCATTGCCAGGGCCCAACAGTCTGGGTGAGTACCCCAAGCGCTACTTTTTCCTTTTCATGCACAAAGAGATTGAAGGGTTTTTCTACATCTGGTAGGCCCAGGGCTGGAGCCTGCCCCAGTGCGATCTTTATCTCTATGAAAGTGGCTTCTGCTTTCTCAGTCCAGGTAGGGGGTTCTCAATCTAAGAGATCATAAAGGGGTCTTGCTATTGCCGAGAACCCAAGGATCCAGATGCAGCAGAATCCTGAGGCCCTCAGGAATTCTCATAGGCCCCTTTTTGTCTGGGGCTGTGGCAGGGAGATGATGACCCTCTTCCTCTCTGGCCCTCATTCTCTTTTCCTTTGGGTGAGGAGAAAACCAAGGTATCGGACCTGCTGTTGGCAGATTTGTGCCTTCTTCCATGAGGCTTGTTATCCCGAGTCTGACAGGAGCTGTAGGAGGGCCTTTGTGCCTTTTGTGCAGTCTTCTTGTGTGTCACTGGCGAGGAGGAGGTCATCTACATACTGGAGGAGGGTGCATCGTGTGGCCTCTCTTGGGAAGCTGGTGAGGTACGCGACCAGTGCTTCCCCAAAGAGGGTTGAGAGTTTTTAAACCTCTGCGGGAGGCGCGTCCAAGTCAGTTGCATCTGGCGCCCTGTATCAGGTTCAGACCATTCAAAGGCAAATAGCGGCTGGCCCTGGGGAGCTAAGCGGAGGCAGAAGAAGGCATCCTTCAGATCTAGGCAAGTGAACCATCTAGCCGACCCTGGGATTTGGCCGAGGAGGGCGTATGGATTCGGGACCACTGGGTGCAGAGATGGTCACCTTGTTGATGGCCCACAGGTCTTGAACTGGTCAGTATCCCCCTCCTGGCTTCTTGACTGGCAGGAGTGGGGTATTCCAGGCTGACTGGCACTCGGCTAGAATACCTGCTTCTTTGAGTTTGGTCAGATGTTCTTGGATGCCGATCTTAGCTTCTTGTGGGAGGGGGTATTGCCTTTGCCTCTGAGGTTAGGCTCCTGGGATCAGTTCAACAATGATAGGGGCCTGATTCCAGGCTAGTCCAGGTGGGTGGTTTTCAGCCCATACTGAAGGGAAGGCGAGTCTGAACTCCGGCGGGCTGCTTGGTTGGGCCTGGGCGCAGAATAGCCTCCATTCTTCTTCCCTTGGCATGGTAATTGCTAGCACCAGAGACCCTGTCTCCTCTTGCCTTGGGTTCAGTTGGAGGCTAGTGTGTCCGGTGGGCTCAAAAGTTATCTGAGCCCTAAGCTTGGAGAGTATGTCTCGGCCCAGGAGAGGAATGGGGCAATCGGACAGATAAAGGAATTCATGTCAGACCCTGTGGCCCCTGAGTTCACACTGGCGAGCCTGGCAAAAGGGCTGTTGTATCACCCACATCCCAGTGGCCCCGAGGATGGTTGCAGTCCTTTTGCTGAAAGGTGTCACTGGGGAGGTGACAACAGAGTGCTTGGCCCCAGTATCAACCATAAAAGTCACTGGTTGGCCCCCCACCTTCCTTTTGACCATGGGCTCATGGGAGCCAAGGAAGAAAGAGCCCAGTCCCCCTCAGTCTGAGTCCATTCTCGCAAGGCCTATGAGGTCCTCCTCTTGGGGTTTTCCTTGTAGCGGCTGGGCTTCTGAGCCTTTCCCCGGTTGGGACATTCGTTTTTCCAATGCCCTTTCTCTTTATAGTAGCACATTGATCCCTTGCCAAGGGCTTCTCAGCTTACCCCCTTTCGGTGGTTGGGGTCTCCCCATCTTTGTGTTGTCCTTTTCTTTCAGGGTGGCAGCAAGGAGGCTGACTTTTTCATCTTTTTGTCGGCTTCCCATTCGGCTGCGACTTCCCTGTTCATGTAGACCTTATTGGCAGTCTCTATTAGTTGGGTGATGTTCATTCCGGCAAAACCCTCTAGTTTCTGAAGTTTTTTTCTGATGTCTGGGGCGGCCTGAGCCACGAAGGCGGTGTTTACCATCTGTTGGCTTTCCCGTGCCTCGGGGTCAAATGGAGTGTATATTCTGTAGGCTTCACATAGTCTTTCGTAGTAGTCCCCGGGGGACTCCCCTGGTTGTTGAGTGACCGAGGATACCTTAGTCATGTTCATGGGTTTCTTAGCTCCTGCCCGCATTCCCTGGAGGAGGGCCTCCTGGTACCAGTGGATGTGGGCCTGTCCCTCGGTTGTGGTGAAGTCCCATGCTGGGCAATCTTCGGGTATGGTCGTATTAGCCCAAGCAGCAGGGTTGATGACTCCCGCTGGCGCGTGCTCTTCCAGGTACTGCCGTGCACCTTTCATTGTTCTCCTCCTTTCCTCTGTGTTAAACTGGGTGCGGAGTAACTGTTGGCAGTCTTCCCAGGTTGGCCGATGAGTCTGGAAGAGGGATTCTATGAGGTCTACCATGGCCTGTGGTCTCTCAGAGTAGGATGGGGTGTTATATTTCCAGTTGAGGAGGTCGGTGGTGGAGAAGGGCTGATAATACATCATGGAACAGCTGGGTTGGACCGTCCTGTCCTCATCGTGCCTCTCGGGTTCCCGTGTCTCTCGTACTGGCATTTGGAGGGCGCTTGTGTCTGGCCTGGGGTGCAGCCTGGCTGCTGGTCCTGGAGAAAGTGGATCTTTTGGGCCTGGGGGCTCCGGTGGATCCTCTGGGCCTGGGGGCACCAGTGAAACCAATGGCGGTGGAGGGTCTGGAGCTGAAGGGCCAGGTGTAGGCAGTCTTGGGGGTATGTACGGTGGAGCAGGGTCGGTTCATCCTCGGGATCTCCGGCTAGGATTTGTGGAGACTGGGGCTTTCGCTGATTTTCTTTACGTCACTTGGATGAGGCGATTAAGACCCTGGCCTGTCCCTGCCTATTGCAAGCGAATCGCATCCAGGGGGGAAGGGTCTGAGCAATTCCTAGCCAGGAGTCAATGTACGGAAACTGGTCAGGGTGTCCTGGTTCTCCTGTTATGACTCGCATACTCGACGAATCATTGGGACATCCAATGTCCCTTCTGAAGGCCACCCGACATCAAAGGTGGGCCATTCCAATTCACATAGGGTTCTCAACTTGCCAGGGTTCATCCTGACTCCATAGACCCGTTCCTGAAATTTTTGATCATGGTCTCTAGAACTGTAGGTTTATTCTGCCCTGACCCCATGGTGATGTCCCCATGTGCGGTGGCGCAGAGACAGACAAAAGGGGGGGTGCCTCCTGAGGTGCAGAGACCAATCAGATGCCAGGCTGGCCATGTCCCGAAGGAGCTTAGGTGAGGCTTAGCCGTAGTGGTCTCAGCGTTGTGACTTACGATCAGAAACTATTCCGATGCCGCCATAGACTGTATGCTGTTCACCACGGAATCGCAGACGGGCCCACTCAGACTCTGTAGACTTCTAGGGACCTTAAGGGTGCCCGCCACCTGTGGAGTCACAGAATCAGTCTGCTTGAGCAAGCCAGGTCGGACTGCACATTCACACTCCAGAAGTTATTACATTTGCTCCCTGGGAATCCCTACCTGTGAGACCTCTAAGAGGTCTCCGGGAGGTGATCAGGCTCCCCTTCCACCCCGATGGATGGGCCTATCTGGGTCCGGGGGCCCCAGGCCTTACCATAATCCGACGTCGGAACCAGGTCCTCACCTGCCACGTCTCCTCGAGTCCGGTGGGAACAGCGGAGCGGGGCCGGCCCAAGGCGACCGGGGTGGGAGACTGCCGAAACAGGGCACGCCTTCTCCGTTATGATCTCTCCTTCTGTCACCGCCCCGCCGTTGCCCCCAAACTGGTGGCAACAATGGGCCAGTGTGGTTGGGTTTCCTGGTCAGGGAACGAAATGTTACAGAACCTGGACTGGATCGCCCGACAAAAGAGCCAAGTGGCACTCGGAGAGCTTGGAGGATAGGAGGTTCATTTAACACCGGCGGGCTCAGAGGAGAGTGGTCTCCAAAGGTCTGAGCCCCGAGCACAAACAAAGGGGGCAATTTATACACTTCTACTTCCGCATACCTGGCACTTTTGGCGTGTGCGGGAATTGGGGCAGGGAGAGGAACCCGGATTTGTGCGCGTGCGTGAAGCAGAGCCTGGAGAAGAACCCAGAAGAGCCCCGGGGTGAGGACTGGGACTCTCTCGAGGATTCGTTTGGCCATCCTAGGACACAGATTTTCCTTATCAATGTAACCTTTGCAGGCTCAGTATTCTCATCTGTAGAATGGAGAGCATAATAACCCCTGGATTGTTTGTTGTAAGGATCGAAAGAAAAGACTAAATGTGATTAAATGACCATGGAAAAGTTGAAATTGCCACCATGATGGTTGAGCCACAATTAACTAGAGCACCCTTTAAACATGTCTTTTAGATGTGTTCTCTTATCCTTCCTGAAAGTGACCAGATCCATGTGATACAATGTTTTATTTTAATGCCTTTCTGCTTCAGTGCAGGAAGCTTGCCCAGCTCAATCCTAAACTCAATGAGCACCCATTCAGAGCGCTCCTGTGCACATGTCTCTCTGCCTGCCTTGCTCCTCAGACATGATCTATGGAAGGATCTTGTCAGGATGGCACTTGGACAAGAGGGTCCAGCAGGAGAAGCAACAATGTACCCATTTTTAAAGATACCAAATTGTGTAGTGCTCACTTTTGCAGCACATATATTAAAATTGGAATGATACAGAGAACACTAGCCCAGCCCAGGTAGGGATGACACATAAATTCACGAAGCATATAAAGAATACCAAAATGTTTAATAACTTGCCCGAGACCATGTGGTTAGTTAGTAGCAGAACTTGGAATCAGATCCCCAGACTCTTCTCACTACACCAGGAAACAGCAACTTAGAAGAGAACTTGTCCTGGCCCAGGGAGGAGGTGACAGTCCAGAGGTAGATGAGATTAGTTTTTCTCTTCGCCTCTAATTTCCTTTGATTTCCATAGCCTGGTTACATGCTAATGGCTTGGCAGAAACTTCAAAATTAAACTTCTGAGAGCAATCACTGTTACTGGACCTCTAGGCAATTATAGTAGCTGTCAAAGGTTTTAAAGCCAACATCCAGCCTGACCCTTTCCAAATGACTCAAAAGTGGCATTTTAATGAGAAACGGAAGCAGAAAAAGGTGTTTTTAGTTTTTTTTTAAATAAAAGGTTTTTTTTCTTTCTTTCTTCTTTTTTTTTTTAAATGGACAAACTGGCACTGAATTTTACTGCCTATCCAAAGGGTAGGGTGGGATTGTGAGACTGGGGAGAAGAGCCCAGGGCTGTTGACTTTTGTTTGTAACGGTCTCTCCCACTGAAGCCTATTATGAGAAGCCCCACAGAGGGGTGTCGAAGGATTAGTTCCCAGTTTGGCTTTATGCACATGACTACATTTGGGATAACTGAATTACCAGCGCTGGTCAATCTGCATTTTCTTCTTTATCTCTGGGTCTGGTTGAGGCTAACCTACTAGGTGCCAAGATTGAGCTACTTTTAAAAATCTATCATCTATCTATCTATCTATCTATCTATCTATCTATCTATCTATCTATATCTTCCAGCTTTATTGAGATGTAACTGACATGTAACATTGTGTAAGTTTAAGCTGTACAAGGTGATGATGCAATACATGTATATGTCTGCAAATTATTAACCACAGTAAAGTTAGTTAACACTTCCACCACCTGGCATAATTACCATTTTTTTTTTTGTAGTAAGAACATTTAAGATCTACTCTCTTAGCAACTTTCAAGTAGTCTATAATGGGGTACTGTTAACTGTCACCACCATGCTATACATTAGATGCCCAGAATTGATTCATTTTATAGCAATTAGCGTAACTTAAATTATTTTTGTCCTACTTTTTTTAAAGACAAAATTCACACACTATAAATGCACCCCTTTAAGGTATACAATTCAGTAGGTTTTAGTACAACCAACATCACTAATTCCAGAATATTTTCATCACTCCACAAAGAAACCTGTACCCATTAGCAGTCACGTCCCATTCCCCCTTCCTCAGGGGCCAGGGTGAGCTGGGGAGGCCTGGGGTTATGGGAGCCTGTAGGGAGCATCGAGGACTGTGGGAGTCAGCCTGGGGCAAGCTGGATCTGGGGTCCTCGATGAAGTCAGGCACTCACTTCACTCTCCTTTCATGGGGCAGGTGTTTCTCTTCACTGGGCTACCTGGGCTTGGGAGAAGGGATGGCAGTAATGTAAATTTATCTTTCTTACCTCCTCAATGTGTCCTTTATTTCTATGCTTCACCCAGATGCTATGATCCCTCACCTGGAAACTGCAGATCTTGTGAAGGTATTTTCCTGTGCAGATAGGTATTCAAATTAATGTTTCTGGGGGAGAAGCAAGTGTTAGAAATTCTATGCTGCTGCTGTTTTGCTGGTGTCATTCCCCCTTGTTGTAGTCTTGATTTTATTTTCCTAATGAATCATGGTGTTGAGCACTTTTTTTTTTTTAAGAGAGAGAGAGTGCACGCGGGGCCAGCAGTGGGGGGGGGGCGGGGGCACGGCAGAGGGAGAGGGAGAGAGAGAATCCTAAGCAGGCTCCACACCCAGTGTTGAGCCCTATGTGAAGATCCATGTCATGACCCTGAGATCATGACCTGAGCAGAAATCAAAAGTCTGATGCTTAACCGACTGAGCCACCCAGACAAGCCACATGGTGTTGAGCACTTTAAAGTGCATATTGGTTATCTGTGTATCTGTGGAGAAATGTCTATTTAGATCCTTTACTCATTTTAATATTGGATTATTTACCTTTTGTTGTTGAGTTTTAAGACTTCTCTCTATATATCTGGATACAAATCCTAGATACATGATTTAGGAATACTTCCTTTCAATTTGTGGGATGTCTTTTCACTTTCTTGATAGTTTTTGAAACATGAAAGTTTAAAATTTTAATGCAATCCTATATACTTATTTCTAAAATTTTGTTGCTTATGTTTTGGTGTCCTATTTCAGAAACCACTGCTTAATCCAAGGTCATGAATGTTTATGCCTATGTTTTTCTCTAAGACTTTTATAATTTTAGCTTTTAACTTTAGGTCTTGATCCTTTTTGAATTAATTGTTGTCTGTGGTGTGAGGTAAAGGTCTTACTTCATTCATGTGAAGGTAGGGGTCTAACTTTTGCATGTGAATATCCAGTTGTCTCAGCACTATTTGTTAAAAGGACTATTTTTTTTTTAAGATTTTTTAAATTTATTCATTTGAATAAATGAATACATAAATGCACAGAGATACAGAGAGAGAAAGAGTGCACAAGCAGGGGGAGGAGCAGAGGGAGGGGGAGAAGCAGGCTCCCGCAGGGCAGGGAGCCCGATGTGGGGCTCGATCCCAGGACCCCGGGATCATGACCTGAGCCAAAGGCAGACGCTTAACCATCTGAGCCACCCAGGTGCCCCTGTTTTTTTTTTTTCTTACTCAGTCACCAGAACAGCCTTGTCAAAAGTCTGTTTACTATAAATTTAAGGTTTTGCTTCCGAACTGCCAATTTTATTCCATTGTTCTCCATGTAACAGTTATAGCAGTACCACATTTGTCTTGATTAGTGTAACTTTGTCTTGTTCTATAGTTTTGTTTGTAGTTTTGAAACCAGAAAGTGTGAGTCCCTCACCTTTGTTTTTCTTTTTCAAGATTGTTTTGCTTATTCTAAGTCTCTTGAAAAATTTTGGGACTTGTTTGTCCATTTCTTTGAAAAAGCCAGGCAGGATTTTGGTAGGGATTGAACTGATTTGTAGATCAACTAGGGGAGTATTACCATGTTCACAATATTAAGTCTTCGATTCATGAACATTGACTGTCTTTCAATTTACTTTGGTCTTCTTTAATTTCTTTCCATAATGTTTTGTAGTTTCCATTGTATGATACTTGTATTTCTTTTGTAAAATTTATTCCTAAGTATTTTATCTTTTTTGATGTTAGTGTAAAAATAATCATTTTCTTAATTTCATTTTTAGATAGTTCATTGGAAGTGTATAGATTGTATGATTGATTTTTGTATGTTGGTCCTGTGTCCTGTAACCTTGCTGAAGTTGTTTATAAGAACTAGTTGTGTGTGTGTATTTTTTAATATTTTCTATGTACAATGTAAGTAAATTTTATTCCTTTTTATTGCCTAATTTCTCTGGCTAGAACCTCCAGTACAATGTCGAATAGAAATAGTAAGAGCAGACAGACACCCTTGTCTTGTTCCTGATCTCAGAGGGAAAGCCTTCAGTCTTTCACCATTGTGATATTACTTGTGAGTTTTCTTAGAGGCCCATTATCAGGTTGAGGAAATTCTCTTCTAAGATGGTTAAGCATTTTATCATGAAAGGGTGTTGGATTTTGTCAAATGCTTTTTCTGCAACTATTGTGATGATCATGATCCCCCCGCCTTAATTGTACTAATATAGTGTATTACATTGATTTTCATATGTTGAGCTAACTTTGCATTTCTGGAATAAATCCCATTTGGTCATGGTGTATAATCCTTGAGTTATTCCTCAGGTCTCCCCAAACCATGGGCTCCAAGCTCTATTGGATAAGAAATGCTCTTTAGGGTCACTGAAGCCGTTAGTTTTACCCTGTTGTTAAATATGAAAATGACCTGACTTCAACAGCTAGACTGTGTTCAAATTAAAATACTTCCATCTGACCTTTTTGAGCACTGTAACTATGTAATGTCCTCTCTGGGCCCAAGTACTGAGCCCAGTCTGGTGTATAGTGGGCATGCGACCAGCAATTTTTAAATGAATTAATTCAGACATTCAGGAGTGAATTTTAAAGCAAACTCTGCCTCTTTGGGGGGACCTCTTCTATAGCTCTGAGCTATGGGAGGTAGTGAGGTGAGGCTCTGGAGAAGCAAATATACCACCCAGAGTAGGTTTTCTCTAAGCACTAATGATGAAATCCTACCTTGTGATCATGCAGATTGGTTTCAGAGGTGAAAAATCGCAGCTGAATTGAAAAATCAGGGGTTTTCTTTGAGTATATTTAGTCTGATGGTTGTTTTATATATATATCTGTTTGTTAGAGGTAAATATAACACTTATCTCCCCCCACATAGATTTTTTCTGTTTTTTCTCAGCTCTGTGTTTGTGAGAATGATTCCAACCTTGACCACTGTTTCCTTCCTTATTGACTCATACTGTCCATGGCAGAAGAGCGTGGTGGATATTTGTTGAACAAATAAATGAATTACAAATACAGGTTGAAGGAAGGATAGCTGAATGAAAGAAGAAACCAGTGAACAGGACTTTCCTCTGAGAATCTGAATAGTCGGCCACATTTTATGTTTAAGTAGGCCCCCTCCTACCTCCATTATCCCATCTTCTCTTCCTCTAATTCCAGTTCCTCTCTCACCCTATAGAATGTTATTAATCAAGGTGCAGGCCAGGGAGAGTGCCAGAAGCATCACCTAAGGGCAGGAGCTCAGGCCCCTCCCCAGACCTGAACAACAAAACTGCGTTTTAGCAAGATTCGGAGGTGAGTCCCCTGCACAGTCATGTTTGAGAGACAGCGATCTAAAAATGTGGCCAGACGCTCGCTCTGGATCATGGTATCTTTGGGTACCGTTCAACCTTAGATAGTGAAAATCAGCATGAAAGGGTTCATCTCATATTCATAAAATGAAATCAGCAAATAGTTCTTGAATCCCTGTTGGACAGGGGAGTCGGCATCTCTTTCTGTGCTGTGAAGAGATGAGCCTGCAGTTACTCCTTCAAAAAAAAAAAAAAAAATACTTCAGGAGTGGCCTACAGGGACCTCCAAATTATCTGAGTCATTCTTTTGGATTCAAATTCTTTGTCTCATCAGTTGGGACAACGAAATAAACTGTTATGTGAGTTACATTAGCATGATTAAGAAAAACAGACATTGAATAGACGAAAGTTCAATTTCGATGGGGGAGGAAGCAAGAAAAGTCTTAGAGTCAGAGACAGTAAAAAAGGTAAGGTTGCTTGTGGGCGTCTGTGGGGACAGTGCCAGGACCTGGGGATGCCTGCAGGGGGAAAGGAGAAAGAACTCAAGATACACCTCAACATCCTCACTGTCTTACACCCACCTGGCCTTGGTTACTGAACCAATGCAATTTGACATTTCTAACTCAGGCTTGATTTTCCTTTAATAAGAACCACCCCAAAGGATTCTTGGTGTGGGACAGTGGCAACAATGGGATAAGACATGCCTTCTTCTCCAATTTCTTTGGAGAGGGAAAGATTGATGGAAAACAATGCAAACATCTTCCCAGCACAGATGGGCAAAGCATTTTGCTCAGGGCAGATCAGTGCTAGCACATTGAGGACGGTTCCAAGAACCACATCAGAAGTGCTTCAGGGAACGATAGAGTTGGCCGGGAAAGGAATAACAACAGGAGCTAAATATGGACTGGCTGGCTAATCGCCTCTGAAGGGGGAACCAAGCAGCACGGCGATTATCTTGTGGGGAAATGCTATGGGGAGTTTGCCTGGGCTGTAAGGCATAATTGAAGTCGATGTAAGGTGAAAGACTCCAGGAAGAATACCTTGCACTGATGGATTTACAGGGGACTCTCTCTCTCTTCTTTCTCTCCCCTTGGTGTGTTATACGTTTCTTATCTGTGTGGTGTGTGCATTTACAGTGTAAGAAATCTGAAAAGACAACTTGAAAATTGCCTGAAGGGAGACCACATAGTGTGTGTTAACCTAAGCAGATGATGTGAATAGCAACACCCAAGCCTCCTCCCAATTTCATGCACCTTAATAGGTGGACACCATTTGGAGAAAGTCTTTTGTGCAAAATGCTGGCGTGTGTGTAGTTTTGGGGGCCAAGGGCAGGGCACCCCAAGATGGGCCACTTTAGTATGAAGATGATGTGGAGTTAAAAAGGCAATCAAAACCCAGCAGATTCAGGAAAAGCTCTTTACTCCCCCCACAACTGCCCAAAAGAATTTAGATAGAGGCCCTGCTCCAGGAAGAGAGCTATCGCCATGGATAACTACATTTTGGTATGAACTATGTGTGGTGGACAGGGAGGAATCTAGAAAGTCCTCTTTTTGTCCCATTGTTTCAGTGTAGCTCACCAAACATTTATCATTTACCCTTTCTCATTCTCCCTGAAGATTGCACTCCTTCCCTTTGAAGTCCCAGACCGCTACTCCCTTCTCCTTAGTTCAGGATGACATCTATCCCTCATGTCACCTGATCGACTCTGGAATTTCCATGTCTTGGTGGATTCCCTGTACGTACACTATTAAATTTGATTTCCCCCTGTTAATCTGTCTCATGTCAATTTGATTCTTAGTCCAGCTAGAAGGATCTTGAAGGGGCCAGGATATTCTTGCTCCTTGACAATAGAAGGAGCATGGCTTTTTCCTTATTTCTTTTTTGCTTGCTTTAGAGGAGGAAACAAATCTTTTCTTCTTACCCTTTGAGGTTCTCGGCTGGAGCTCTGTAACAAAAGACAGACTAACCAGAGAGAAGCATACACATTTATTTAATATAAGTTCTACATGATAAAAGAGCTTTCATAAGGAAATAAAGATTGAGGGGAGCCTGGCTGGCTCAGTCCCTAGAGCAAGAGACTCTTGATCTCCGGGTTGTGAGTTCGAGCCCCACACTGGGTGTACAAATTGCTTAAAAATAAAATCTTTAAAAAGAAAAAAAGATCCAAAGCGATGAAATTTTAGTATTTTTTGTCATTCATTCATTCATTCATTCAAAAATTACTCAGTGCTCATCATCACTATAAGTGTACTCTTCATCCCCTTCACCTATTTCACTGACCCCCCCCCACAACTTCCTTCTGGCACCCATCAATTTAGTATTTTTATAGTAGGTTTGGTGAAGAGTGGACAGTAGTGGGAAAATATGACAAACACAGGGATACGAGCTAAGTGTAGTAAACAAGGAGGCACTCTACAAGGTCCATTTATTTGGACTTTTCTTGGAGTCACTCAGTCTTGGAGATAGGATGCTGCTTTCCTTCAGGTGTAGGGAAGGTACTTCCCACCAAGGGTCTTCCGCACGACTTGCTTCAGGGGTAAGTCGGGAAGTCCTCCCTGCAAAGACCGTTTCTTAAATTCCTTCAGTCTAAAATGTTCCAGACACAAAGGCACCATATTTTGGGACAGTTTTTCTGAATCCTGTCATTTCTGAAAGAACAGTAAAATAGCGTTTTAAACTTTATTTTTAAATCCATCGAACAGTTTGGCGGGTGAACAGAGAGTGCGGGGGCTCTTTTACTTGGATAAAGAACCATTGTCATAATGACATTTTTAAGTTGTTTTTCTTGTTTTTGTTTTAATAGATTCAAGTGGACCATTCTAAGAATATCGCCATGGCCAGTGGTCAAGGGTGATTCCTGAATCGGCTGCAAATATCCAGGAATTAGCTTCTGCTTCAAACATTTTTTTTTTTTTTTTTTAAAGTTTCATGTGCCCGGTTCTAAGTAATGTGGTTCCCCTGCTCCTTTGGCTACAAGGTCAGTTAGTTGCGTGAGCCAGGCAGGGCAGGCTGGGGAACGACTGGCTTAGATCTTCAGCTTTTGCGTGCGAGGCTGGAAACTGAGATGCAAGCCGAGGGGGAGAAAGCTGCAGAGCTAGGAGCCGAGCTGAGCCGTAGAGCTTCCTGGCAGTGGCCCTGGCGCTTCACGACCGCTCGGCTCTCCGAGGGAAAGTGGAAGCTTGAGCGCCATTCTTGGTGGGGAGCACCCCCGGAGCCTGGTGCTGAAGAAACAGCCCTGTTCTGTTACTCCGTAGAAAAGGCTGTAAACATTTACGAATCCCGAGCCCTTCCCGCACGCAGCTGGTAGGCTTTTCAAAAGCAGATTGTTCACTTGCCCGGCACAGCGCAGGCCACTCGTAAACACTGCCTCCTTGGAAAATCTGCTGACTTCCATTTCATTTCCCTGCACCTCCCTCCCTTTGACTTCAGGAACTGGAGTTTCAACCGAGCCAACTCCTCCTTCGAGGGTCGGTAGGACACCATGAGGTTGGAGGGCTAGCCCTGTGTGCTGGGTTTTCGGCAGGCAGCCCCTTTTCAAAAGGAGAAGGGCCTCCATCTTGTGCGCAGGGAAGCATTCATGGCGCTGTGAAGGGCGCCATTTAGTCACGAGGCAACCAAACTCCTCCGGAGTGGGGAACCGGAAGCTGCATGACACGCATCCAGCCACAGATGTACTAATTTAATTTCATGCCTCAACATCAGCTGCTCCTCTCCACTTAAAAGGAACATTTGCCTCCATCTGTCATCATCTCTCCCTTTCATTTTAAAATCTCTCTGCTCTCCTTTCTTTCCCTTCACCTCCCCCCCCCCGCCCCCACCACAACTTGATGAAATAATGGGACACATTTAAAATCCAAACTCAGGCAATTCAAATTCTGAACTGATGTGATTTTGTTCCCTTCTGAGTCAACCTCCGAAGAGTGTCTGGGGAGTAGAAATCAAGGGGCCAAACAAAAAAGCAAGTGAGAGAGAGAAGATTTCGAATGCAAATCAACCTCCTCAACCCATTTGAAACAACCTGCTGTGAACTGGGCTAGAACGTATGGCCCATTAGCACCTTGTTAGGCTGTCAGAGTCTGAGCAGCTTAACCGGGTGATAATGGGGAAGAAATGGCTTGAGACCTTTTCCATCCCAGCCCCAGCTTCTTGCTATTCTACCCCACCCACTCCAGGAGCCCAGGCGCAGGGCTGCTTAAGAGTAGCTCAAGAGAAAACGAAGGTGGGAGAGAACAACTTCATGAAACACATCGTGATAATTGTTAAAGGCACCTTTCTAGCAAAAAAGAATACAGAGGTTAATTTCAGTTTCCTTGGAGTGGGGTGGGGGGTGGGGCGATTCATTTTTTGTGGGAATCTTTTTGTGCTTGCTCTCTGCTGCTTCATTCGATATTGAGATTTAGTTTTTAAAAAAATGATGTTAAAGATGACACGGTAAAATCTTCGTGATTAAATCTTAATCCTCATAAGACAAATCCTCAAATATGAACTATATGGTTGACGTACCTATCAGTAAACATTATTTACAAATGCTCTTAAGAATATAATACTTGCTTTATTTGGAGCAAGGATTCAGAGAGGGAAAGGTTTACTGGAAGCTCCTCCATCTTCTTCTCTTCCTCTGCTTGGGTGGAGAGCAGCTTCAGTGGTACTGTCTCTAATCTACCAGTGGCTGGTAGAAAGGCCACAGCTCTTGCTGATGAGAATACTTACTTCTAGATATCAAAGATATTAGATAGTCCATTACTAGGCAATAGGAATATTTTCTTTTTTTCCATCCTAAAAATGCACAATTTGTCAGGTTTAGTATGAAATAAGCCAGGAGAGCCTTACTGACTTTGATGAACCGGTAAGAGTTGACAGTGGGGAAATAAAATCTGTTCTAGGGTTTTTGCCAAAAGGTTTAAGTGGGATGATGGTGCCTTTAAGGTCAGGCTTTAATGAGCCGGGACTAATTTAGGGTCAATGACCTTATAAACTTAGGACTTGTACCCAGAGGGGTGGGGAACAGACAATATAACCACATGAATTAGCATGGACAAGGTCTGGAAAGAACAGTTACTAGGACATCTCCCAAATGAACTCTGCTGTTTTCAAACCAAACTTCTTTGAAAGTATTTTTATTTATTCTGTTGTCACCACCAGGATGGTTTTTATGTGGTTTTGCTTGGAGTAAGGGGATAGATTTCATAACCTCTTAAGGTCACCAGAATATTTCTGTGCTCCCAGACTACTATGCTTAAATACCAATAAGAGATAAATGACCCAAGGCTGTTTGTTTTAGTGTTCATTTCAGCGTGGAGGTGGGGATTAGGATTTACAATAGTAGGACGAATCTTTTGTCTCTCTGTCAGAATAAAAAATGAGTAATAAATAGCCATATTATACTTAATTTTATAAAAGTGCAAAATAAGTGCAAAATTTTGCAAATTTTGCCATTGTGCCATGTAAGTGCTAACCGCTACTAGTCCTTTGCTTTCACTCCTAAGGGAGCTTTCTCCCGCTTTTTTCTATAGGCAGGATCCCTGAGGCTAACTCAACATCCCGCTATTCTTAAGGGATATGGAAATGTCCCTGGGACAGCTGTACTCTGCTGGCTGAGGAGCCCACAAGGTTAATGAACACCCACAAAGACTGAGGAGGAGAGCGAGCGTTCTTCACGGGATGATTAGCATGCCCGCATTCTTTCCTTTGTGGTAATGATGGTCAAGAAGGTGCCTGGTGATACAGGGGAAAATGAAGAGTTTCTGCTTCTTCTACCTCCAAAGCTTATTAAAATTCATTTTCATTCAAATAGCCGTCGTCTGATTTTCATCATCAAATAAGCACACACTGTACATATTTAACAGGCAGGAGACCTGTGCCGGGTTCATGTCGTTTTGAAGAGAAGGCCTGTTCTCTTAATGACTGTCCATGCTTATCTCTGCATGTAATTTTCTCCCCTTCCTCTTTTTTACCCTGGCCACTTTCCTGCTACCCTGGATCTGGGATCTTTGATAGGCAGCCTGGATGCCTATTATAATGATAATGCATTTGGAGCGGAAAGGAATCTCCTCGACTAGTCTAGCTCATTATAAAGGTGAAGCCCCCGGGAGGGCAGGCTGGGAATGAACAGGTTTACAGAGTGATTTTTCCCTCTATGAGAGGGAAAGGATGGGGGAGGGAGGTCTCCTCACTTCTCTGCTTTGGGTTTTTCTCCCTTTGGAGCTGGCCCCCTTTCCCAGCCATGGCGATTGTCCTCTAGCGCTTCTGGGGACCGCCATCAGCTGGAAGGCATTTCAGCTCGGGCAGTTTTATACTGAACAGCTGCTGGGAACAGCTGGGCCTGCCCTACTGTTGTCAGTGAGAAACCAAGTGGCAAATGTGAGTGTACTGGGCTTCCTTAAAGGGTCCATGTGATCTGATAATTCAGCGCAACACAAAGATGTTGGCCTCTCTTGTAGTGTGCCAGGTAGACCCTGGTAAGGCTTATTTTATTTTATTTTTTGGAAACCTAAGGGACATACAGAATCCCTTTGAAAGCTTTGGGAATCCCAGAACAAGATCAAAAAGGATACCAAGAAAGCAATCATATCAGTGATGAGAGTTTTATTAAACTCATGACAAGATAGCTTTTTCTAACATGATTCAATTTGTAAAGTATCTTGTTACAATTATAGTCCAATCAGAGCAGGACAACAGGTAACTTCCTTTTCTTTTCTTTTTATGTTTTTCTCACCTGCCTTAAAAAAAACCGACTTTAGATCTAAAATAATCTAACTTAGTCTCATGGGTTGAAAAATCATCTCTACATCTGCAGAATCCTGGTGTAGAGGGTGGGGGAAGAAATTAGCTTTACAAAGCATATGCTGCGCCAAAATATAAGATAAGTGAGATCTGGGATAAAGCAAAGACAAATATTTCCTGCTCAGGGTCTGTATCTTGTGATTTCTTTCTTCTGTTGAAACATATTGTGTCTCCTAATTTTAGAAACTTGATTATTTGGAGGAAGTTCATTCTGATGAAACAGTTCTCCTGTGTTTCAACAAAGGAATTGGACAAGTTCACAAAGTTTGTCTAAGCTCCTCATCTGAGTGTCTGGAAAGAACATTTGGTGGAAGCAATTGCCAGGAGCTCATTTCTAGCCTTCGGGGTGGGGGGCCCCTAAGAGTTGCCTGGCCCAGCCTAATTTAGGTACCAAATGACCTGACGTTATCTGGCTTTTTATTACTTCGGCCACGTTGTTTTTCCGCTTAGGGAATGCCACTCATGGCTGGTGGAACAATGAGAATAAAGTTGTATAGATGTAGAATTATGAGAGTAGCTGTTTCAACCTCATCAATACCAAGGTTGGCAAACATTCCCCTTTCTTATCTGTAACAAAAAACGCCAAGGCAATGTGAAGGATTCCAAAAGAGGCAATATGGATGAAACCATTTATTAGATTTACAAGAGCTGAAGGGAAGTGCTAAAGCTATCCATCTCCTATATTTTATGGAGAACAGGACCAATGACTCAGACTATCAGGACAGTATCTGCAAGGCAGAAATGAAATTCCAAAGTAAACTGAGAATAAATGCATGCATTTTAGGAGAAGAAGGATCAAAGGCCAGACTAAAAAGCACATGTAAGCCTTCAAATACATCGAATACAATTCTGTCTGTAACAGCTATGCAGCCACATAACTTTGTAAATAAAGACCTCATTTCAGAAGGCCTTAAAGGTTTTTCTTTCCCCTTAGTCCTTTCTTACATTGGAAAGCAAGCTCCAAATATCAGGTGACAGTGGGCAAAATTATCATTTGGTTCATGTGAACTGCATGTGTGTAAATAAATAAAACTAAGAATGATGTAAAGAACAAATAATATCATTTAATTGAGAAATATACAAGTTAGATCTTCTCTTTTGACATGATGACATTATCAAAATAAGTCAAATTGACTGAGTACGTTTAAAAGTGTCCTGTGTACCTATTTGTTTGGAAATGGAGTAAATCTAAAGACGTTTGCTTTAGAATCTTGACAATATAAAATGCTAACATGTTCATCTAAGGACAAGGATTTCATTTATTCAGTTAGACATTGATTTCAAAATGCTTTTTTTATTTTGGTCTGTGTTCCATCAGATAGAGCTGGTTTCAGCCCCTGAAAATGGCTGGTTTGGTATTTATAAGCTATGTGATCTGGGGCAAGTTTTATTTGTCTTTGCTTAGGCTCAGTTTTGTCAGTTGTAAAAGGGGGTAATAACGGACAGTCCCTAGTGCAAAGATGATGAAATTAAAACAGTTATCTCAGTGCTCAATCAATAGTGAATGTTAGTTATTATTATTATGATGATGATGATGATGGTGATGATGATGCAAAAGAGTGGGTGGCAGAACCTTGGACCCTTCTAGAAGAGAGCTATGAAGCAAGGAGAGGGCATGCACCAGGAATTCTCTGGGTGTCTGGTTATCGCAGGGGATTGAGGCTAAAATACTAATTCCATTGAAAGAGTATTCACTGAGCATCCACCAGGTTCAAGTTACACACTCCCTGCTCTCTTATAGACTGGATCCTAGTAAAAGTTATAAGAAACACACACAGCTTACTTTGTTTCAAGCCAGAATAATGGCAGTGCAACAGGAGAGGCACATCCATGGGACTGACCTTGGGAGTTTAGGGAGAGACACCCACCCACCTTCAGCAGGGAGGGAGGTGGTCAGAGAAAGCTTAGAGGAAGGAGTGAAGACGCATCCTTTAAGAATGAATATAAATTTGATAGGCAGAAATGTTCATTCATTTGACAAATATGTATTGAATATCTGCCAGATACTCTTTCACGTGCTAGAGGTTCAGCAGTGAGCAAAGCGGCTGAATTGCTTTGCTTGGTGGAACCAGGAAGGAACATTGGAATGAATGTTCTTTAGATTTGGAATAAAAAAATCTAAACTTTATGACAAGTAACAGTGATTTCCACATAAATATCTTCAAGTCACAATACCTCACTTATCTCTATCCAACAAGCATAAAATTGTGATCCATTTCTCAGAATTAGAAGATGATTAGAGGCAAAATTTTATAGATAGACATAAAGAGATAAAATCTTAAAGTGGAACGTGTACTCTTCACTCTGTTTCCTTGACTCATCCTCATATCCATTAAGTTTTTCTATATGACATAAAGATAATAATTTTCTCAATATACCCATATCTATATTTATATCTTTTCCATCTCTCAATATAAATTTCCTTTTGAGAACTGCATATCTAAGTTCTTTCATGACTAAGAGTCTTCATTTTATTTTCTAACTTGCCCACTTGGCACATTTCAGCTCCTGCGCCTTTATTTCTACTTCTAGTTTACAACATGGCACTCCTAAATATCTCTCCATAATGCCCCAAACAGTTTACTGAAGGAAACAAAAACAAATCCACTTTGGAAATAGGACTCAACGATGCCAGCCTGAGCTCTATGAATCCCCCCAAGGGAACAAGATAGAAACCTAGTGTTGTTGGATCCTGGCACTCTGCTCCTAAAATACAAAATTACTGAATTAAAAATAACACTACTATTAGCAAATCTGCTGACATCATGATTAAAAAAATAATTGTGTCCATTGGACAGGCACAGTTGCCCTTGGTCTGCCTGAAGGCTTCAGCCTCTTGGGCAATATCGATCTTCATTGAGTTTTGAAATCCCAGAAGCTCATACAAACCAGATGGCCCCCCCAAATTAAGATGAATGTATGTAATTGTCATTCAAGACTCTCAACATTAGATGTTGCCATTTGCATGAGGAGTTTGCCTCCTGTGTGTGTCCCTGTCCGTGGTACTAAGGAGCCTACCAGGACTTGTGGGAAAGCTGTTAATGAAGATAATAGTACTATAGAAAAGCATGTTTGAAAGCAAGGTTCTGGCAGTGCTATTTCTCAGAGATTCATGCACTACATTTAAAACTTTTTCACACTGCTGATTTACTAACAGTCTCTTTTTAATTACCATCCTCTCTCTTTCTCTGATTGACTGACCTTGGGTCATGGGAAGAAAATGTCAGGGTTTGCAAGGGGAAAGGAACATGTATTTATTAAAGGCAGATAGTTGAACTGAGCTAGGATTTGTCACTTCCTATTATAAAATCTTATTTTCAAAGATTTTACAACACGACCATAAAAAATTATACTCTCCGTTAAAACCTAGAAATGACTCTTTGCAGGATAGCGACCTAGGGGAAGGTCCTATAACCTGCAAGTTATGCTCATGGAAAATAAGGCAATGCTGGACTGTAAGTGCCTAACTATCTACCACCTATTGTGTGGAATCATATAATTTGAAAATCAATAACCAAGTAGTGTATTTAAAACTTCAAACCCCAGAGTTGTACAATGCTAACCGATTAGAATTGGTCTTTGAGCAAAAACACTGATAGTGGTGTCAAGAAATGGTGGAGATGCTGAAGTTCATGAGCCAGCTGTTATGCATCTGTTGTACTTTCTACCAATGTCATTATGAAGAAGAGGGTTAGTGAGTTGTCAAGAAAACTTAATGCCTGATGCTTTTGAAATCATTAAATAAGATGGCATTTCCTCAGCTCATACCAGGGCCACCGGAGCCCTTTGAGAACAGGAACGGGGGTTGGCGGGGCGCCTGTGTGGCTTAGTCGGTTAAGCATCTATCTTCGGCTCAAGTCATGATCTCTGGTCCTGGGATGAGCCCCGCCTAGGGCTCCCTGCTCAGCAGGGAGTCTGCTACTCCCTCTCCCTCTGCTCCTCCCCCCTGCTCCTGTTCCCCCTCTCTCTCAAAATAAAGAAATAAAATCTTAAAAAAAGAAGAACAAGTATAGGGATTTCTCTACATAACTGATTTTAAAGGTAAAATCAGAAAAAAAATAATAAAAAAGTAAAAAACAGGGCAGTTTCAAATTCAAGATTTCTAGTCTTGTACTAGAAATTGGTTCATATATCTGTTGCTCAACAGAAAAAAAGTCTTTTTTCCTCGAGTAGCTGAAAAAGTAAAACCTATAATTACAATGCAAGAAATATTTGAAACTTGCATTTCAGATCTCTACAACCATTAATATGTTTGTTCGAAAAAAATAAATTACAGATATTTGATTGTATGGGAAATTCTTCACAGCTGTGACTATCTAGATAAAGGAAAATAGAAATGATAATTTTGAGAAAGTGCTGCATTAATTCTGGTGAATGAGTTAATTTATTAAATGATTTACATTGAGTACTTAGAACAATGAATGGCACACAGTGAGCCCTTCTACTATAAATATGCTTTGTTGTTGCTGATGAAGTGTTTTTTATTGTTGTCATTAAACAGATAGAGTAAAAAAACTTCCAATCTTGGCCATAAACCCATGTAATCAGTTAAATAGAATCACCAGAGGTGCTTGGGCAACTTTCTTTCCTCCTCTTTCCTTTCTTAATCTCCATCCCATTACGTACACCTCAATATGTGTTTTCTTGTCCTGATAATCTTGGATGAAATTATTATAGCTTAAATAAGAGTTAATTGTGAAAGGCAAAAGTTCTCTGTGGGTGATCTAATAGTGATAGAAGGGTCCTTAGTTCAAATAACAAAAACATATATTAAAAGGATAGTCAGCAGTTTAGTCTGGGAACCCACAGAATAAAATAATGTCTTCAGGTTCCTCACATGGAAAATGGAATTAATAAGACCTATCTCATAGGGGTGCCTGGATGGCTCAGTCGGTTAAGCATCAGACTCTTGGTTTTGGTTCAGGTCATGATCTCAGGGTCATGAGATCGAGCCCCACATTGGGCTCCACACTCATCATGAGTCTGCTTGAAATTCTCTCCCTCTCCCTCTCCTCCTCACCTTTGCTCTCTCTCTCAAATAAATAAATAAAATCTTTAAAAATATACCTATCTCACAGGATGTCATGTAAATATCTTGGAAGTAATTAGAACAAGGGTTGGCACTTGATGTCTGTTTTCAAACAATTTTTAAAAAAGAAAATTAAAAAGATTTGTTCTTATTCTTGTTTTTATTTTTCTCATCAGAACCAGAATGGATATGAAGATCTTGGAGGGTCTGAGGTGGTTCTGAGTAGGAGCCAGAGAGTAAAGCACCGCTTCAGTAAACTAGCCTATAACTTATCTAATAAGATTAGCTCAGGGGCGCCTGGGTGGCTCAGTCGTTAAGCGTCTGCCTTCAGCTCAGGTCATGATCCCAGGGTCCTAGGATCGAGCCCCGCATCGGGCTCCCTGCTCAGCGGGGAGCCTGCTTCTCCCTCTGCCTTCCGCTCCCCCTGCTTGTGCTCTCTCTCTGTCAAATAAATAAATAAAATCTTTAAAAAAAAAAAAAAAAAGATTAGCTCAGTTTCTAAGGCCCAGGGAGTTCCCACTTCATCTCCGTACAGACTTGCCCTTTTATAGCTCTCTGATGCTTTCCTCCTACAGAGAAAATATATTTAAGGCCCTACTCAGCATATGAAGCTACTGTACTCATCTTAAGGCTGAAGGTCATACCTGGGAGTAATTTATAGATATCAGGAGTCATTGAATCAAAGTGTTCAGGATTTTGGGGTAGGTTCTACATTTTATTCCCTAACCCTTCCTTGGCTTTTACCTCTGCTCCCAACTAGAGGTCACCCCTCTCTATTTCCATGAGGATGTAGACAGCTCACATGTCTAGTTTCTGGCTGGATTCTGCAGGATTTACATGTAATCCAGGCAGCCTTCACCATTGGGAGGGCCCCTGGGCCTTTGGTTTTCCATTATTTTGTTTTTACCAAGTCATAAATTCTGTGACCATCTCTTTGTTTCAAGTCTTTCCCAGGTGGATGTCTCCCTGTATAGTGGCCTGATTTATGACTTCCCCCCACATCCAACCCTCTACCACCAACTGTTTTCGTTTAATTCTATTTCTAGCTTTTGTTTTACCTAGGTGCACAAAAGTTCCCTAGCCCATACGTAACATGTTTAATTTTATATTTATGTTGTAATTACTTTTGCCAAAGTCAGGCAGATATAAAAAAAATTAGGGGTGTTTGCACCACAACTCAATGGAACTGATGGAAATAGTCATAACTCAGGTGACTTGAACTAATATTTTGGTCTAGACACAGGTTATATATCTGTTTTCTGTAGTTAGCCATTTTTCCCCTAGTAAACTTTTTTTTTTTTTTTAGCTGGTTTGGGTACACTGGCTGCATATTCTATAGTTGCATATCAAAAGATGCTACACAAATTCATCTCCTCACCACTTAAAATGTGAAGCGCAAACTTTGTTTTGGTAATTGTTGATTTGTTTTCGGTAGGGCAATCTGATCTGTCCATAGACTCAGGAAGACAAGGTGGAGGGGTGAAAGAGGGAAGAAGAGTCATTTTCCTAGACAATATTTATAAGGGGCCTACACTCTTCAGGAGTGCCGGAATGGTAAGCTGTCGTCTGGGCCCTCACATCTTCTGGGTCCAATTTCCTGAGATAACTCGGTGGGGGTGACCATGTATACACAGCTAAGAAATCATCTTGTATTCTTCAGAACCTTCTCCAGGATTTGCTTGTGGAAACGGGAAGGTGCAAACCCCATTTGTTTTAATATCTCAGACATTCCCTTGTACTGCTAAGTTGCTTTCAATAGTCAACTGTTGAATCTTTGGCTACCCCTTGTGTGTAGAGTAAGGAGATAATTGCTCTGATCCCAGGGTGAGCCATCTGGTAGTACAAATTGCTCTGCTATCTGCTTCACTGAAACGCTTGTGTTCGTTATATTATGTTGAAATGTTCATGAAACGTGGTTTATACTAAGCAGTGTTCCTGGAAAATTTGGTTCTATAAATGGGCAGAACACTTTTAATTGCAAAGGCTCGTCTCTCTCTTTAGATTTCGAAAACTGCTTTGCTGGTTTGATCTGGGGTACTGGAAAGGCAGCATCCTGTGACAGCTGATTATTGATGCCTAGGAGGGTATAGTAGTGACAATCCAAATTTACAAGACTCATAATGGTTTCTGAAACCTCCTTCAAAAACAGACATTCCTGAGTTCTGGAATCTGAAAAATAATATGTCTTGTTATTACCATTCTAATGGTCCTTGTTGATGCTGCTATTGGAGAGTTCAGTTAGCGTCTCATCTATCAGCTTTACTCTTGTGTTGTAATACCAGTCAGGGGAAAGTATAATTTGATAAATGCTCACTCCCAAATCTTTTAGTTTGCTGTGTTAATGTAAGATTAATGACCAGAATGGCTTGAGATGGGATTTTTTTGACGTGTTGCTTTCTTTATGCCTCCCGATATCACACAGATCTGCAAAATGTATCTATGGCACAACGGGAGAAAATAATGATTTAAGTAAGAGAGAGGAGTAGGGTCTTCAATTAACAAGACAATGTTAACATTTATAGGTGGATTTCATAATTCTTCAGGCACATCTGGTAGAAATTTGAGAAGTAAAAGTAGGGAAAGGCAGAGAGACAATGTTAGGATATTAGCAATTTCCTCCTGCCATAATACTTCTTACTCCACTGTGAATAAAGCTAATGCTAATTTATTTATTCATCCAACCTCTGAACTACAGTTTAAAAAGCCATAAAACAAAGATTTGGGCAGAAGGGCAGATTTGCTCTGATTGAATACTCCAATGATTTGTATCATCTGGGGTCTGTTGACATAGTATGGGTATTAGAGGACCTGGAATCACCAGGTTGGGTCTCTTCCACTGAGATCTTCATCATCCATGATGATTTGTACACACCAAATATTTCTTCAGGTGAAATCATTTTATAAATGATGCGTGGAGATTCTATATATAAGGCAAAAAGTTAGTAGATCCAGCTTCAAACAAAAAGTTATGGATGTGACCAATGAGAGTCTTCCATCACTTGCTAGTAGGCTGGACTAGACAGATGGGAATTTTGGCCCTTGTGTGGTAAATTAGTTTTAAAACTCCTCCTTTGTCTTTCCCACCTGTTTTGGGCAGCCAAGACTGAGAGAAGAGCTATTTATTTGAAACATCTCTCCTCTCTTTCTTCCTCATCTTTCAACAATTTGATTCCCTTTTTATTATCATTATTTATGTTTTGTATAACTAGAAAAATAATTTGTCATGGATTACATCTTATTTGCAGGAGGCTCTAGCAAGATGGCAACAAGGCATGCACAATATATCATAATTTACCAGCTTCTCTTGCAACTATACAGAAGTAATGGTGGAAAAAAACATATATAAACAACTCTGAGGACAGATTTTGAATGATCCAGTAATTTTGATTTATACTTGGTATTTGATGGAACTGTATTAGCAGTTAAAGTCAATGGCTAAATGATTCCCAGCACAAAATGAGCCAGAAGTACAAAAGAAGCTTTTACAATGCACGATTGAGAGCTCCGAGCCTCCCAGCTTAAATTTCCAAAGTGCAGTGTAAATTACAGGCCTGGCTGTCACTTTTAACTAACAGTTCTACCCAATATGGTCTAGCTGGGTAATTTGTCCACTATTCCTTTATGAAACCGTAAACACCAGCTTAATTCCATTGGCTTTTCTAACACAAGCAGCCTCATTTCTCATATCTACTGCAGAGGAGGGGTGACTCTCCTGCCTCTGATGACAATAAGCTCCACTAAACAAACATGTGGAACCTGGGATGGGATGGAAATGCTTTCTGTGTCTGTTAATAGCACAGGCTGCTGATCATCTTGAGGAGATCTCAAGCTCCCCGAGGCCTCCCCCGGGTAGGACTCTCCTATTCCTGTGTTTCTCTTCCTTCGCCAATATCCCCTCCCACCTCCCAACAACCGATCCCTTTGTACTAGTTTCCGCAATGGCTTTCCCTGTCACTGAGAGGAAAGAAATCAAAGCCCGGCACTGTCCCAACATTAACAGAAAAAGAAAAACAATCCAAATTTCAATCAAAGCCTCAAATCCAACCAAGCCAAATAAGCAATTAGGCAGGCAGGGGCTGGTTGGGCAGCCACTGATAAAGACTGATTTTTACTACTTCATTAATTTGACTTGCGTACCCTGGGCAATTTGGTCCTCCCCCCACAGCAGATTTCTTAGCCAGAGATGGATCTCTGAAATTTACAGATGTTATGAGGGAAAGGCCATTCAGGCATGAGATCTTTGATCCTTGCAGGCCAGGTGGGAAAGCTCAAAGGTGTGCATGGCGCTTCCCAGCTCATCTGCATTGTAGCGATGATGCAGAATGTTTTATGCAAGGGGCTGGATGTGGACCGGAGAATCCTCTTTCTTCTTTAACCTAAATGTGGCATTCAGGCACAGAGCACGGTCAGCCTTTACATCTGCCCACTGGTCTTTGTTGCTCTCTTTTGAATCAAAGAAGATGATCCCTGCTACTATCATTCATTTGAAAAGTGTCATTGGAATCTTTCAATCATATGCATTCACCAAATATTTACTAAGTCTTACTTTCATTCAGCGTTGTAGTAGACGTTAGGGATGTAAAAATGAACACCACTTGGTCACCGTCCTTGCAGAACTCAAGGGCTAGAGGGGAAGACTGACATGTGAATAGACGATTATAACCACTATAATCATAATAATATGTGTAAATAATTGGCATAAGAATCCTGAAGAGCACTGAAGAGGGAGCGACTAACTGGGAGAGTTAGGACAGTGTTCTAAGAACAAGTGATATTAGAGTGCGTTTCTAAAAAATACCTAAGAATTTGCAACTTGTGATGGGGAGTTGCTGTGGTGGTGAGGGCCTGGGAGTACGTGGTCTCTACTCAGTCGAGAAGATTTCGTTGAGCCATTGCTGTTCCCAGCATTATGCCAGATGAACTCATTATGCCAACACCACTCCAATATTCACCCCCTGACCTTCCCGTGAGCCATCTCCTCCAGGATGGAAAAGAAGGGGGTGGAGCTGTGGGGTGGGGAGGAGGAAATGGTGAGATTCATTACCTAAAGGTCATTTGGAGAACAAGATGAACATGATGTGGCTCTTCTTTGGAAGCTCATCTTCTCCTGAGCTGCCAAAATGCCACCATTTAAGAAGACACTCTCAGAGTTTTACTCTTTAATTTCTCTGCTCATTAAGCCTTCACTTCTGAGGTGTGAAAATGACTCCAGGCTGGTAATAAACTGCTGGAGAAGTCATTATTTTAAAAAGGATCTTGCTCCCAAAGGGGATGGAGTGGTACAAAGCACAATTGCTCCAAGATCAGCTCCTCTGTAGGACAATGATTGTTCAAATGTTTCAGTTATCATAAGAATAAAAAAGGGCTGTCTGGTTACAGAAAGAAAAGATGAAGCACAAAGTACCCATACCTACTCAATAATCACACTAGTCTATTTTGCGGGGTGGGGAGAAGGCACATTTCAATGGGGGAAAATTATAGTATTGTTAGCCTGTGCATTATAATGCAAAGACAGCTGAAAGGGCACTGAAAGGACCAAAGGAGACAGAAGTCACTTTCAGAGAGCTTTGTGATGTTAAAGAAGGGATCTGGAATAAGTTGGAATAACAATAATGCTGCTAATAATAACAAAATGCTCTTGGAGTGGTAAATGTCACTCACCTTCACTTTCGAGAGAACTTAGTCCTGTGTAGACTGGACCTCTTCAGTTTTGCTTTTTCACATGGTTCTCATTTTACCCCCAAATTAGTAAGGGGCAGAAAAGTTTCTCTTGACTAACACAGAATCTCTCCTTATCCACAAGGGATACTCTCCACACCCCCCAGGGGACACCTGAAACTTTGCATCATTCCCAACCCTATATATGCTATGTTTTTTGCTATTCATACATACATATAAGGTTTAATTTATAAATTATGTTCAAGAGATTAACAACAACTAATAATAACATAGAACAATGATAACAATATACTGTAATATATTGAATGTGGTCTCTCTCTCAAAATATTATACTGTACTCACCCTTCTTGTGATGGATGTGAGATGATAAAATGCTTAGTGATGAGATGAAATGAGGGGAATGATGTAGGCATTGTGACATACTATTAGGCTACCATTGACCTTCTGACACTATGTAAGAAGGGGAATCATCTGCTTTTAGACCGGGGGTACCTAGAACCTTGGAAAGTGAAAGCACAGATAAATGGAGACCACTGTACTTTCCTAAGGTAGTGAGTCCCAGACTTTTGGGGCATCAACTTTCTGTGTCTTTTCCCTCCCTCCCTCCCTCCCTCCCTCCCTCCCTTCCTTCCTTCCTTCCTTCCTTTTTTTCTTCCTTCCTTCCTTCTTCCAGTTGTTTGTTCAGGGCTTATGGCTATATTTCTCCCCTTAATACCATCATGAAGAATGCAATCTCTGCATTTCTCTCTAAGTAAGAGTAAATTAAGACAATTTGATTTTGAGAAATTTTTTTTTAAATTTTTTTTATTATGTTAATCCCTGATTTTGAGAAATTTTTGAGCCTGCAGTAGAACCCAGTGAGATCATCAGACAGCTCCTGCGCTGTTGCCTAAGTGGGATTGTGGGAGGTGTAGAGGGAAAAATGATTGATTGAATGTGGATAAAATGTTATTCTAAGGATTCTGCTTTTCATCCAGCATTTTAAGTCTTTGAGCAATCAGCCCCCTCTGCTTGGGCCAATTAAGGGGCGTGATTAGAGGGAAATTGAAGCTGCCGGCTGGTGATACAGGGATAATGTTTCTCTTCAGGAGGCAGTCTCTTCTCTGGGGAAGAGAGTTCACTCAGTCACCTCACCTCTGACCTAGAGCCATTGGACCTCTGATGGGGAGAAGGAATAGTAAAACCCCTGTGGCCTATGCAAGCCTTTTGGCTTTTCTCCTGAGGTTACTAATTATTTCCCTCCACAGCAATTTGGTCACATGTCCTCACTGCAGAATCACCCAGGGACTTGGCCTTCACTTCTGAAGACTCATTCTCAGGTTTCCTTCTGCCACAAGGTACATGGCCATGTACAAACACATAGCAGATGTTACTCAAGGCATAAACTGAATAACTGCCCCTTTGCTAACTGCTCTCTGACTCTGTGGTCCAAAGAGCAATCACCAGTTATAGCCCACCTCTTCTCCCACCCCTTAGATTATCTGGCCAACTTCCACGTGCTCAGTTATACTTCAGCCCTTTGACAATCAATTCTGCATCAGCTGGGAACTAATGAGACTGAATTTTACTCACTGAAACAGAGCACAAAGGAAAGAAGAGAGAGAAAGAACACATGGTGATCTTCACTGGAGTGATGTAGAATGCTCTCCTATTTTTTGGCTCATATTGATGAATGAGGCTAGTCCAGGAAGTTTGGTAAATAGAACCCCTATGTCTTGTTGGAACAGCTCAAAGAGTTTGCCCTCACAACCCATGCCGTAACACTATCACTACCCCTAGCACCAACTTCACCATCACCTCCACCATCTCCTCCATTTCCACCTGCACACTCAATGCCCTGATGATCACCTCCACCTCCACCATCTCCTCCATTTCCACCTGCACTCTCAATGCCACTATGATCACCTCCACCATCTCCTCCATTTCCACCTTCACACTCAATGCCATTATGATCACCTCCACCATCTCTTTCATTTCCACTTTCGCACTCAATGCCCCCATGATCACTTCCAACACCACCTTCCTCACCACCCTGCTCCCAATACTGCTACTACTTCCACCCTACCACCTTTACTTCCATCACCACTAGCATTGTGCCCTCAGTCATTTAAAATCAGTAAATGATCAGGCAATGGCATTTTCCTTATATTTGAATAAGGTATTGATTAGTCTGCTTTCCCTCTAGTTCCTTTTCTTTTGGGAGCTCCAACTGATCATTTATTTTTAATTTAAAATTTTATTTACTTAATTTTTAAAATGTAACTTTTATTTTATTTAAAACTTAGATATTAGCACTGAAAATTCTCAAAATACAACTATATCCCTTTTACACAAATGGTAGCAGGCTGCATGCAACATTTATTTTGAATTCTTCCTTATTGCAATGACTTGGATATCATTCCAAAAGAGTATATCAAGGGCTTCATTCTTCTTTTATATTTGTTTGAAATTAAATTTTAGCTCTTACTTATATTAGTTCTTTCCCTTTATGTTATTTGGGTTTATTTTGATGTTTTCATTCTAATTTCTTTTGAAGGATGCTTAGCTCATTGATTTTCAATCTTTCTATTTTTCTAATATGAATAATTATGACGATAAATTTCTATGCATTCTATTAGCTTCATTCCATGTCACAGTATTTACATTATTTTGTGATTTTTCAGTTCAAGATATTTTAAAAGTTCCATTATGCTTTATTCTTTGACCTATTTAAAAGTATATTTCCTGGCAGCCTGACAGGGATTTATCAAGCTATCTTTTTGTTATTGATTTTTAGCTCAATTGCATTGCTGTCAGAGAATGTATTCTGTAGTTTTTTGTAATTGTCCTTTTGCTCTATGTCTCTGTATATGATTATTTTTAAAAATCTAGTAGCTGAGGCTCTGTTAAAATAGTTTCTCTTTTTTTTTTTTTTTTAAAGATTTTATTTATTTATTTGAGAGAGAGAGAGAGCACATGAGAGGGGGGAGGGTCAGAGGGAGAAGCAGACTCCCCGCCGAGCAGGGAGCCCAACGCGGGACTCGATCCCGGGACCCCAGGATCACGACCCGAGCCGAAGGCAGTCGCCCAACCAACTGAGCCACGCAGGCGCCCCTAAAATAGTTTCTCTTAAAGGCAGGTCTTGTTAAGAACATAAGGCTCTGGTATATTTTAAATGGTTTCTTTTCCCCTTTTCCTCTGGTAGCATGAGGAGATTTTTCGCCAATACTCACTGTGAGAACTTGGTACAATTTGTGCAGGTAAAACTCACAAAAGTGTCAGTGCACCCACCCCCAAATACTGACCCCCTTGGAGTTTTTAACTCTCAGACTTGACTGCTCTGAGCACCTAGCAATTCGTCAATTACAGTTTAGGTTTTGCTACCCCAGTACTGGTCTCTGTAGAGGTTTTTTTGCTCCTTTAAATTGTGATTCTTTATATCTTCCTCTCAGTCTCTCCAATTCTGGGGGCATCAGTTTGCTTCTGTGACCTCAATTCTCCGATGGATTTAAGAAGAATTGTTGAGTCTCGGTTTGTTTAGCTCTCTCTCTCTGTATGTGTGTGTGTGTGTGTGTGTGTGTAATGTTGATGATGGGAATCACGACTTCCAAGCTTCTTACGTGCTGAGTTTGAAACACTTTTCCTCAAATGCTGTCATTTTCTTAAACTGAAGTATAATTGACATACAGTGTCCTATTAGTTTCAGGTGTATATCATAGTGATTTGATATTTTTAAACATTATGAAATGATCCCCATGACAAGTCTAGTTACCATCAGTCACTATACAAAGTTATTACAATATTATTGACAATATTTCCAGTGCAGTATATTATATACCCTGACTTATTTATTTTGTTAACTGGAAATTTGTACCTCTTAGTTCCCTTCACCTATGTTGCCTGTTTCCACCAAGCCCTCCTTTCTCTGTTAACCAACGGTTTGTTTCCTGTATCTATGGATATTTCTGCTTTGTTTTGTTTGCTTGTTTTGTTTTTCAGATTCCACATATAAGTGAAATCATAGGGTATTGTCTTTCTCTGTCTGACTTATTTCACTTAGCATAATACCTCCTAGGTATTGAAACTGATAAGATTTCAATCATTTTATGTCTGAGTAATATTCTATTGTATGTATATACTACATCTTTATCCATTCATCTATGGATGGAAACTTAGGTTGCTTCTGTATCTTGACTTTTGTAAATAATGCTGCAAAAAACATAGGGGTACATATATCTCTTCGAATTGGTGGTTTCATTTTCTTCAGATAAATACCAAGAAGTGAAATTACTGTATCATGTGGTCTAATTTTTTAATTTTTTGAGGAAACTCCATACTATTTTCCATAGTGGTTGCACCAATTTACATTCCTACCAATAGTGCAGAAAGGTTCCCTTTTCTCCACATCCTTGCCAACACTTGTCATTTTTTGTCTTTTTGATACTAGCTAATCTGACAGGTGTGAGGTGGTATCTCATTGTGGTTTTGATTTGCTTTTCCCTGATGATGAGTGATTTTGAGCATATTTTCCACGTGCCTTTTGGCCACCTGTATGTCTTCTTTGGAAAAATGTCTATTTAAATCAGCAGCCCATTTTTTAATTGGATTCTTTGTTTTATTTATTTATTTATTTATTTATTTATTTATTTATTTATTTTTAAATATTTTATTTGAGAGACAGAAAGAGAAAGAGAGAGAGCATGAGCAGGGGGAGGGGCAGAGGGAGAAGCAGACTCCCCGCTGAGCAGGGAGCCCCACACTGCAGGGCTGGATCCCAGGACCCTGGGATCATGACCTGAGCCGAAGGCAGATGCTTAACTGACTGAACCACCCAGGTGCCTCGGTTTTATTTATTTATTTTTGTTATTGAATTGTATGAGTTCTTTATGTATTTTGGATATCAACTCTTTATTGGACATATGATTTGCAAATATCTTCTCCAGTTCAATAGATGGCCTTTTTATTTTGTTGATGGTTTCCTTCACTATGTAAAACCTTTTTAGTTTGATATAACCCCATTTGTTTATTTTAGCTTTTGTTGCCCTTACCTGAGGAGACTTGTCCAAAAAAAATATTGCTAAGACTGATGTCAAGGTGCTTATTGCTGATGTTTGCTTCTAGGAGTTTTATGGTTTCCAGTCTTACATTCAAGTCTTTAATTCACTTTGAATTTACTTTTGTTATATGGTGTAAGATAGTGGTCCAGTTTTATTCTTTTGCATGTAGCTGTCTGGTTCTCCCAGCACCATTTATTAAAGAGACTGTCTTTTCCTAATGTATATTCATGCTTTTTTTGTCATAGACTAGTTGACCATATGTGTGTGCGTTTATTCTGAGCTCTCTATACCTGTTCCATTGATTTATGTGTCCATTTTTATGCCAGCACCATACTGTTTTAATTATTATAGCTTTATAGTATAGTTTGAAATCAGTGAGCATAATACCACCAGCTTTGTTCTCCTTTCTTTGGCTATTGCTTTGGCTATTCAGGGTCTTTTTCTTTGTTCTAGTTCTGTGAAAAATGCCATTGGTATTTTGATGAGGATTGCATCGAATCTGTAGATTGCTTTACGTAGTCTGGACATTTTAACAATATCAATTCTTCCAATCCATGAGCATGGTATATCTTTCCATTTATTTGTATCTTCAGTTTTTTTTCAGCAATGTTTTGTAGTTCTCAGAGTACAGGTCTTTCACCTCTTTAGCTGAATTTATTCCTAGATATTTTATTAATGCTGTCATTTTTAAGAGCAGATACTCTAACTTTTGTTGTGGGGAGGAAACATTTTTTCTTTTACCCTTCTAAGTTCTTTGGTTCATCTAATAATTATATTAACATAAGAGAAATTAACAAGAGAAAAATGAATTTAATTACATACAGGGGTCTTTCAAACACAATGAGATGAAAGGACAAGCTGGGAAATTGAGGCTTATATGTCATCTTGAGTTAAGGAATGGATTAGAGGCCTGAGACTTCAGTGGGGAGAGAGTGATTCACAAGATGATAAGAAAAGCAGATGTTTGGTAATTAGACATTTGTCCTGCCATACAGATAGGTCATTTAGATAAAAAAATCATCTCTTGGTAATAGCTCTCTTTCTGAGCCACGTGTCCCATCTAAATTATTTTAGGTAGTTTAAGGGAGAGGCATAAGTTTTTCTTGAGTCTGATGGGTCTTGATTGCCTTTAGCTCAAAATAGTCCGCATTCAAAAGTGGTATGTTTTAAGGATACTTGTTCTGAACCCCTTCATTTTCATTTTCTTTAAATAGTAAGTATAGTGGTTTTCAAATATAATTCCAATGGTTTTTGTATCTAAAGTTTTTAAGGATCTGTTTCTATTTCTTGTTGTTGTCTGTTGGTTCTTACTCCTACTACCTTTTTTCCTTATGTCATTGAAACTGTTCTGTGCCACCCAGGGCTCTTGAAAATTATTTGTTTAGGTTCTCAGAGACCCTGGATGAAGATACCTTCCTCCAGAGTTGATTTGGGTTTGTGTTTTCAGGTATCTGAAGATAAGAGAGCCAGGCTTGACATTTTTGGACCACCCTGACCATGACAATTTGAGTAATTTCTACCAGATTGTCAAAACTTGGTTTATAGCTAGTTAAAAAATGGGTTTGTTTTTCTCTCCCAGGTCACCATTTTATCCTCCCCTCCCCCTACCTCTTGTCAGGATGTGGGAAGTTTATTTCTAAGGAGCCTCTATCCTGAGAGGGTAGCACTCTGATATCCTGGCTGTGTGTGTGTGTGTGTGTGCTCACAAGCACATGCCAAAGGGGCATTGTTCTATAGTACTGCTCACCTTGGTTAAGATTTGAGTTTTCAGTTTGTCATTTTACCTAGAAAAGCCATCAAAACTTTAGTTCAGTTTTATAGCCATTTCCTGTTGATTGTCAAATGCCCCTAGGAGAAAAGCAGCATGGAATCCCAACTTACTCCTCTGAGTTCTCAGCTTTTTCTTTATTTTAAGCCTGGTAATAACTCCTTTCAGCTCTTTGATACTTTTTTAAAAGAACAACTATTTTGAATTCATGCCATTTGTGTCTCTCTATTTCTTTGGGGTCGGTTACTAGAAGTTTACTGTGTTCCATTAGTGGTGTCATGTTGCCCCGATTTTTTCTTGATCCCTGTAGCCTTGCAAAGGTATCTCTTCATTTGAGGAAGCAGTCACCTCTTCTAGACTTTATGGACTGACTTCAGTAAGGAAGGACCTACACTTACGGGTGGGCAGGGACACACTGGAGCATGCTGTGACTCCAAGTTTAGGAATGCAAGGCATCAAGTGCAGGGGCATAATGTGGCTCCAGTTGGGAGGGGTGTGAATTCTCATCAGTTCAGGCTACCGGGGTTCACAACACCAACAACTGTGTGGTTCTTGGCAAGAGTTGCAGGGGTTATGCAGTAGCTGCAAGGGTTTTTGGGGTCCTTAGCAGCATGTCCAGATCCAGTGGCTGGGGACTAATGCAGGCAGCAGTGGTGGGCAGAGTGGGTGGTGTGCACATGTTCTGTTGCAGGGGCTCAGCTGCAGGTGCCTGTGAAATAGCAAGGCCCAGCTGTAGATACACATCGTGGTGAGGGCTAAAGCCGGCAGTAGGGGACCAGGCCAACTGTGGGCTTACTAGCAGCTGTGGGGGTCCTGGCTGTCAGCATGAACTCATGTTGTTTTAGGTTCTCACCAAAGGCAAATGTGGCGATGGAAGCTGGTGATGGGGAGTCAAGATGGCAGTATGCAAGTGCACAGCTGTGGGGGCTAGGTGCAAGTAAACCCAGGGGCGCTGGCTAGTGACAAGAGTCAGGGTTGGATCTATCTGGGCCCACAGCTGTGGGGGCCCTGGCTCTCTGTGTGCACTCCTGTGACTGCTGGGGCTAGCCAGGAGTACGCAAATGGCAGTGGGATCGCTGCCAGTGTCTAGGCTGGTGCTTTGCATGCCTACAGCTGCAGATGCTGGGGCTGACTGCTCTTGTGGGAATCCTGAGCTCCATGGAGAGGGGAGAGGAGACAGTGGGAAGAGACTTGGGCAGCAGGTTTTGGGGAACATGATAGCATGTGGGGAGAAAATCCTCAGCAGTGAAGTCTTCATGGGCAAAAGCTGTTGGGGTCCTCTGCACAGCTGGAGCCCATGACCAGTCCTCAGTGAAAGCTGGAGGTACCTGCAGCATCTACAAGAGCTGTTAATGTCCTCAGCAGTGAAGGCTGCCAGGGTCTCGTGCAGAGCAGGCAACTGGGAACTGTGTTGTCTCCCTCTGCTTGGCTGATACGTAGCCCAGCCCTTCTATCATCTTCCTGGATTTCTTCAGATGTTTCAGCCCTTCTCCATCTCTGGGTGGGGTGGAACGGAAGCAGGTCCTTTGTGAAGTGCCCTGAAAAGTTGGGGTAGGTGGTTGCTCACTCCACTTTCCCTTTACTGGTGAGGGAAACTCTTTTGACCTGAGGAGTTCACTCTTGGTGCTGAGCAGTACTGGCCTGGGGGATGGACAGATGTAGGCAAAATGAAACTATTTTTTCTACCCTTTTTGTGTGGTATCTTCAGCTATTTTGTTTTGCTAAGTTGCTGAAGCTTCTTAACTGGACCCCTGAGCTCTCCCAGGGCTATTTTTAATCAAGGATAGCTATCTAATTGTTGATCTTATTGGGGGGACAGAGGCTGGGGTCACCTACTCCACTACCTTGGTGATATCACTGTCTCAGCTCTTTGATACTTTAAAGAAAATACTAAAGAAAAATGTATCCAGCATTTTATTTGTTTTCCACTGGAGAATTAGTCCAAATAACTAGTGTCATTACTAGAAGCAGATGTCTCCTATATGTTTTCAAGTTGTCCTTGATTACTCTTTTGGACTTTTGCTCATAAATGTGTCAATATATTTTTTCTACCAATCTGAAAAAGCCCATTTTCAAAACCGTTTAGTCTCAGAATTTTTTGCAGCAAAGTAGGAGCTTGCTTTGTCTCTACTGGTTTATTCAGAGGTACACAGGGAAGGGTCATGCATACAGCCCCTGCAATCTGATCCATTTGGCTGGTTCTGATCCTGGCAGAGTGTAGGGGGATAGGTCCTGTAACCCTGACCTCAGCTGGCTAGTCCAGCTAGATGTATGGTCCTGTAGGCATAGGATTTCAAATGACTCCTTCACACACCTAAATCATTCTTCGTACCCTCAGATTTTACTCCACTAAGGATTTTTCTATTCTATTCTTTTCTTTCTTTCCTTTCCTTTCTTTCTTTCCTTTTTTTTTTTTTTAATCTTTCTATTCTTGGGTCACTATTGACATTCCAGTTCTCTACCTCTTTCTCAGATCTAAACTGTCCCTTGTGAGATGTTAATTTTTTTGTTTTATTTTTCAGACATCTCCTAATTTATTACTCCTCTTTGAACCACATTAGGAGTCTAGAAGGTCTGGATCCAAGATAAAGCCTTTCTACTTTCCAGGCTAAATCTCTTTGCTGAGTCACAAACAATGACATTTATTGAGTGCTTACTATGTGTGCTGTTTTACTCATTATCTTGCTGAAATTTTACTCACGTCATGCATGATTATTTGGAATGGGTACCCGTGTCTCAGAATCTTCTATTTTTTCCATACTGCTTCCAAGTTTGAAAATGCAACTTCTCTTGAGAAGGGTAAGATAGTCAATGTAAAGCACCTTAAAATCAATCAGCTTATCAAGGACAAACAAAGCAGTTACTTTTGAAGCACTTAAGTCTCGGTGCTAGTTTTCTATTGCTGATGTAATGAATTACCACAAATTAGCTGATTCGTATAACATAAATTTATTATCTTACAGTGTCTTTAGTTCAGGAGTCAGAAATGGCACTTGAGGGTCTAAAATCAAGATGTCTACAGGGCTGAATTCCCTACTGGAGGATCTGGGGAAGAATCTGCTTCCAGGCCCACTTGGGTTATTGGCAGAATCCAATTCCTAGTGGTTGTAGGACTGAAGTCCTTCCTCATTCCCTTGCTGGTTGTTGGATTTAGCTTTTAGAGGCTGCTTGCATTCCTCGGCTCGTAGCCCCCTTCATCATCAAAGCCCCCAATGGCGGGTCAAGTCTTTTGCATATTTCAATCTCCTGACTCCCACTCCTGTCTCATCTTTCTTGCTTCCCTTTGTTATATCTCTGACTCACTCCAGCGGGAGAAATTTATTTAGCTTAGACTGGGCCTGCATGAATAATCCAGGATAGTTTCCCTGTTTTAAGGATTGTAACAATTACATCCACAAAATCCCCCTTGCCATGTAATATGATGTATTCACAGGTTCTGGGATGTAAGGCATGAACATTTTGGCGGGGGTGGGTGGGTGAGTAGGGGCATTGTTTGGTGTACCATAGGCTCAAACAACACATGAGAAAGGATATGAAAGGGGTTGGGGAGAGAGGCAGGCCAAGCCCTGGAGTGTTGCCTGTAATAAAGCCAAGGGACCACTGGAGGACACCACAGTGATGGGCAGGAATGACAGAGAGGAGCAGAAGGCACTGGTCCAGTGTGCGGGTGGGAGACAAGAATTTAAACTAGAATGTCAGCTGGAGACAGAGATCATGGAGGACAATATTGCCTTCTTAAATTTACCTGGACTGACTTTGCTGAGGAAAGCTAGTGGGGGACGGGGTGGGACTGATCCCTGGAGCACTTGACTTCTTTGAGGAGCATGTGGATGTCTGTCTAGACCCTGGCCTATTGGGCACATAGGCCAGTAGCAGAAGACAAAGCAGAACTTGGAGAATCCTGGAGGAAGTGACCTGCTGAATCCAAGGCACAGCTCTCTGGCCATCTGTCTGCTTTGCTGGCAGTTCTCTGACAGCTCTTTGAGCCCTTTGACTCTGACTGTCAATGGCACTGGCCTGATGGTATGGCTTCTGAGAACCTCTCACACTCCCTAACATGCATTCTGATTCCCTTCCCCGCTTTCCACTTTCTTCTAAAGGAAACTCCAGCACAGCCTGTCATTGGAGCTGGGATGTCCAGTTTAGACACGTGTTATACAGACCTCTTCACGTGCACTATCTCACATTCCTGCAGCCCTCTCTTTACTCCAGCTGTTGCTAGGGCAGCCAGCTTCACACAGGTGCCACCAAATATCCCCTTGTTTGCCTTTTACCTCAGGATCGGAAGACACCACCACGGGGCTGGTGCAGAAAGTAATTGGCCTCATAGACATCTTAGAAGTCAGTGAAAGTTAATATTCCATGGAACAATCTTTGACTAGCTGGAAATGGGAGTTTGTGATAAATCTCCCTGCTTCTTTTTCTGAGGTGGATGTTTCTGAAGTGTATTCTGTACCAGCTCCTCACAGGGTCCTAGTGAAGTGGAGTCCCACAGGAGTGACCAGCTCGATGACACACCCTCATACTGGCTCTTATCCCTCCCTAGTTTTATTCCCTCTGCTCTCTGACTACTGTTCCCTAGAATCACTTCCCAGAATAAATTACCTGTGTGCAAGCACTGCCTCAGGTTCTGCTAAGACACGTGCCAACAATATTAACTGGCAAAGCTGAGGAAAATCTTTGTCAGAATCAAAAAATTCAGTAAGACAAAGCTCAGTCTCTTTTTATAATTACCTACCCATGAATCATAGGCCAGGGCTGGGAGAAAACAGCCTGGAGTATCTCCTACCACTGGCTCTTGGGGAGATACATGGCTCTGTAAAGCCCTTTTAACTGCAGGCCAAGCTGTAGATGGCTTGCTTGTGTAAACAAAAGAGGCAGCGAAGCATAGAGGTGGCATTGTACTAGTATTATAAACAGTTTATATGGATATCATGAGGAAGCAAAATAGAAAGCCTATGACATATCAATTAGTCAAATGAATTGATTGCTGTATTTTATGCCTATCCTTTGGAGGGGGCAGAAGAATAGAGGTAGAGTCCTCATAAATCTTTTATCTAAAAATGTACTGTAGAAGCTTAAGTATTGAAAAATCTTAGTGATGCTTGAAAGGCCAGACACTATAAGGTTGAAATGAAAACAAACACCCTAGAGAAGAGAATACTTGGCTGTGAGTAAAATATATAGTTTAAAAGTGCTGGCTCCACTTCCTTCCTATCTGTGAGCCCTTGCTCCTAGTGACTTAACATATTTGAACTATAATTTTCTTGTCTGGAATTTGGGGAAACTAATAATTTTGTTCTGATATGTTGTAAGAATCAAATGATACAATGTATAGAAGGTAAAATTAACCTAAAACAAACATTTAGTGAGAGCCCACTTCGTACCAGGACTGCTCTGGACAATAGGGAATATAGAGAGAAGTGCGATATGGTCCTTGCCTTTGAGGAACTCCCGAGGTATGAAGACAGAGACAAGTCCATGGGTGACTGTACAGAAGGCAATGCCATTAAGAGAGGGAAGGAAAATCTGAGGCATCCAGAAGAGAAGCAATCAATTTTTCTGGGTGTGGGAAATGAGAAGTTGACATCTATGCTAGAAGCTTAGTAGCTTTCTTAAGGCATAGAAAGAAATGGAATATGTGGGAGGAGGCAAGGGCATTCCAAGGAGACTGCTGAGCAGAACTAAAGGCATCTGTGTGCAAGTTAGAATGAAGAAATGATAAGTTTGTTTTGGAACCTATTAAATGGCAAGTTCCCACTGAACCTCCCCAGTGTTAGTATTCAGGAAGTAGTTGGAATTAGGACGTAGAGACTCAGGCGAGGGATGGAACTGGACATAAGGATTTGGAAGTAATTTACATGTCCATAATTGTTACCATGAGAGTGGGAAACTACTCAGAGAAGACTAGTGTATTGAGTGAAACAATAATTGGCTCAAGGACAGAAATCTGTGGAATACCGCTATTCAGTGGGTGAGGAAAGGAAGATGGAACAAGAGGTTATACTGGAAATTTTCACTGAGACAAGAAAACATAAGTATGGAAACTACACATAGAGGTATTAAATCACCAGACAGAAATTTAAAAGTAGGTGTCTGAGAACATTTTGCTCACTCTTATGTCAACAAGGAGAATATGAAAGTATCTGTAGAGATTGATAGAAGAATTTATAATGAGGACTTCTTTGAGGAAAGATTATTCTGGGATTCCTATTGTTTCTCACTCGGGTCTGTTGGGAAGAGCCTCAAAGATGATCTTTTGGAGAACTTTGTATGCGAATCTTGTATTTGAAGTTCGGGGGACAATGTCCTGGCATCCAGCACATGCCTTAGGAATCATAACATGAGGGAAGGGCCAGCTGAACTGGCCTGTGGTAGCAGCATAGTTAGAAATGATTGCATTTTCTTCTAATGGTGTGTACAAGGTACATGATCCTAGGGATTTCACAATAAGATGTTCATATGGTGTCATTTAAAAAGTTATCTTGACGGGAGACCTTATGTCAGAGAAAGTTCTAGTTGGGGGCTTTGGTAGGGGAGCCTCTAAAACACCCACTAATTTGCTCATGAGAGAAAAAGTCAGCTTTACATTCCTGTCAAGTCTGGAGACAAAAGAACCTCCTTAAGAGAGTGCTAGTCAGGACAGAGCCTTCTCATCCTCTTCCCTTCTTCTTTCATTCTATCCCCACTTAAACTGCGGGAAGTTTAAAAATAGCAATTAGGAGGAGGTGACAAAGAAGGAGAGAGAAAGTGAATCTCACCTTCTTTCTTGAAAACAGTCAATCTGCTTTCAATCCTATGTTATTTGGGGTGTGAGGGGAGAGGGAAAGGGATTGTTATATCTTTGAATGAAGATTGAAGTGCCAATTAACTTATTTAACTTGGAATTTCTACATTCCAAATTGATACTCTATGACTTAAATTATTCTTTCATTTTGTTTGTTTCCCAAGAGTGACTGTCTTTTTTTTTTTTTTTTAAATAAATCGAGGGACTTGGGAAAGACTTCGCCCAATGAAAAAGCATAAATAAATAGCAAAATACCAAAATAAGTTTGCAGTTTGAATAGATCCCACAAGTTATGTCTTTTTTGTCAAGGCTTGATTCGAAGAGGATTCAGACAAAGAAAGAGAATAAAAAGCCAGAGAAGTCAATAAGATTAGTGTGATAGAAACTGGGGGGAGAGGGGGAAGCTATCAAAAATAGGGCTGATGCAGGAGATAGTTGTTTTCATCCTAACAATGAAGACAATCCAGATAAACTGTAAAATTATACTTTTTTTTTAATCCATCTGAGATCTGAGGATTTAAAAGAATCCTAAATGAACTAAATCCAGAAAGGAATGAGTCCTTTCTAAGAGGAAAGAGTCTCACAGATGCTTTAAATGCTGGAGACATAGTGGCAAAGGATGTAAACCCCCCATAAAAAGGGTAATGAGAAGCCAGACTCTTAATGAACATTTCATGACTGCATATGGACTGGCATAACAGGCCAGATTTTTTTTTTTTTTTTAAAGATTTTATTTATTTATTTGAGAGAGAGAGAATGAGAGACAGAGAGCATGAGAGGGAGGAGGGTCAGAGGGAGAAGCAGACTCCCTGCCGAGCAGGGAGCCCGATGCGGGACTCGATCCCGGGACTCCAGGATCATGACCTGAGCCGAAGGCAGTTGCTTAACCAACTGAGCCACCCAGGCGCCCAACAAGCCAGAATTTTGAAGAGTCCCAGTCACAGGATGATTCTGCATACAGCCACCAACTCTTTTCCATGGACTTTGTCCGCACCACCATACCACACCAGAGCAGTGTGCCAAAGGTTGGGGCGGGGGGAATAGGGCAGAAGAACTGAGAGAGATTTACCCCTGGGTACAAAGGGTCTTTTCTAAGAGTAAGGCAGGGACCAGCGGGACATAAGTAGAGGAAGTGACAGAAATGCCTTTACGTTTCCCTGGACCTTTACTAAGTACAGGTTAATGGCCCAAAAGAGGCCAGGGATGGGCCTGCAGAACACACAGCTCTTCCAAGGCACAGAGAGCCAACATCAGAACTGGAAAGCAAAGAAAACTCTCCAGTGACCCACAAATCTGACATCCAGGCAATAAAGGAGCAGAATATCCCACAATCTTAAAAGATAGCACATGGAGAGATGTACAGATGATCACCAGTACATAAATTCCAAAAGACCTGATCCTACCTTCACAATATTTCAAACAATTGGTAAGGTGAATATAACTAAAGTTGTAAAAAAAGCCCAGATCCAGCTCAGTGCATCACTGTGTCCATAAACTAGCACTCTGGCACAGGAAAAGGGATGGCTTTTTCTGGGGATTAGTATTATTTACTTTAGTATCTATTGTTCTTTTATACAGGATGTCCTGTAAGCAATAAAAATTATAAAACATGAGAAGAGGCAAGAAAATGTGAGGTCTTATAGGAAGAGGTAAATGGAGACCCACAGATAGTCCAGATAAGGGTTTTAAATGAATCATTATAAATTTATTCAATATTTTGACTGAAAAATGAAAAGCATAAAAAAAGAACTACGTGGAAGTATCAGAAATGAGGAGTTTATACAGGAAATAAAGAATTCATTCAATGGCTCCATTAGCAATCTAGGTATAGCGAGAGAAAGTATCCATGGATTGGAATATTGGTTAATGTAATTATCCAAACTAAAAATCAAAGAGAAAAAAACAATAGAAAAGCACGAAGCAGAATGTCTGAGACTTGTGAAACAATCCCCAAAGGTCAAGAACATATATAATCGGAATCTCAGAAGGAGAGGAGGGAGAGAGAACAGGACAGAAGAAATATTTGAATAGTTAATGGCCTGGAAGTTTTCAAAGTTGATGAAAGACATCAATTCACAGTTCCTAAAAGCTCAGCAAACCCCCAAGAAGGATAAACACAAAGAAAATAACACTTAAGTATATCATAATCAAATTGATAAATACTAAATACAAAAATTAAGTCTTACAAGCAGCTAGATAAAAAAAGACACATGAGATGTAGGACGATAATAAGAATAATGACTGACTTCTTACCAGAAATAATGAAGGGAAAAGACAATGGGTACATTTTTAAAGTGCTGAAAGAAAAAACAAGATAAAACAAAAATTGTCAACCTCAAATTCTATATAGAGCAAGTTTATCTGTGCTTTTCTCAGGCAGAAAAGAGCAGAAATAATTCCTCTTCAGAAGACCTGGATGACAAAAATGAAAGAGGATATTCTTAGACCAGATAGAAGTCTGGTTTTTCAGGAACGAATGCAGAGCACCAAAGGATAAAACTGTGAGTAAATATAAAAGATCTTTATCTTTTCTTTAAACTTCTCTAATGGACCATTGGCTGTCAACATAAAAATTTTAGCAATGTAGGCTGAGTGTGAAGAATTGACCAGTTGTCTGGTGGATCCTGTGGGACAAGGGATAAGAATTTTGTTTTGGGGAGTATGGTCTAGCAGGACCAAGGCTGGTGAGGCAGTTTGTGTGGCTGTGGTCAGGGAGAGAACCTGATATTGATTAAATGCAGGGAGACTGAGTAAATAATCATATATTTTGAGAATAGTGGGAGTGAGTTTCTGACTATTCCAGTTACAAATATAGAAAGAGGGAAGGCCATAATAAACCCTCTGGTATTGGGTTAGGATTGGAGGTATTGGTGTGAGCTCATGGTTTTACATCTATCTATCTATCTATCTATCTATCTATCTATCTATCATCTATTGATAAACATATAGATAGGGAAATAGAAATACAGATGTTTGTGGGTATGTACATAAATATATTTTCTAGTTTTGCCCATTGAGAGAACCTATCTAGAATCAATGATACTCCAGGAACAATAAACACACCTAGATTTTGCTTTCTAAATACTATTACCCACTAAAAGAAACCAGAACTTCCTGAAGAAATCATTGATTCTTGGACTGGGTCAGGGAAAGTTCAAGGTAATGTTTCATACATCAGAAAGCAAGAAAATGCTTAGAGAATGTTGGAAGATATAACAGAAGCATATAACAGCATGCTTGTGTGAACTCCTGTTAGCCAGATCTAGCAATTTGAACATCAAAATAAATAGAGTAACAGGTTATGATCCATTGGATAAAATAAGAATCTGTGTTTCCATATTAATATAAATTAATGAATTAATGGAAGAGAGGGGAAGCTCTATCTTATGGTAGGATGACAACTAATAAATGTAGAAGTATTATAGGCATGAGAAAAATCAACATTTCAGTGCTATCATAATATGAAATTATTCAAGCAAGAATCATCAGTAGACATTAAAACTAGTGGGTAAAAGTTTGAATAGGAACGAGAGATTTATGTACTGTCAAAGCATTTTTCCACAAGTTACTTATTAGCTAATAAGTACAAAATACTTAGTAATTTACAGTGGAGTCTTTTTTAGCAGACTCCATTTTAATCAAGAGCTATAAGTTAACATCACCAGTAATAGGACAAATAGACATTGTGTGCTTCCTGATATGTTTCATTTGGAAGCATACAGCATCACTTCTGTGGAGTTCCTGCAAAAAACACATAACCTGAATCTAATTATGAAGAAATGTTGAACAGATCCAAACGGAAGGTTATTCTACAAATAAGTAGGTTGTATATAATAATGATTTTTATTTTGAAAGAATCAGCCAAATGGGTTGCCTGCTTCCATCCTACCTCAACATGTAAATGGGAAGCTTTCAATGGGACAAGACAGAAAGGGGAGCAGCTAGCCAGAGCAGGCCTAGGGAAGGCCCCTATTCTCCCCATACATTTTGGACATCCATGAGGGAACTTGCTTTATGGTTGATGAGCTCTTCCTTTAAGACAAAACCTTTATGAAGGTTACACCTCCTATTCTCACCTTAGCAGGAATTTCTTTAATTAGATAATTAAATTGCTTTCTTTTGAACAAATTGAAGAATCACAAAATGAGAGAATTTTTTTTTCCATTTTAATTAAACATTTTTTGGGGTGGTGGTGGTTACTTGGAGCACATGACATCTAGGAGAAAGAAAATACCTAATCAGAGAGTGGGGACACTTTGGGTAGTTGAAGGGCAGTTGAAAGACATCTCCCTGTGATAGTGAGAAACATGCAGGGAAAAGTTGAAGATTAGGAGTAGAGAAAGATCAATTGAAAATTTTATTTTCTTGTACCCACTTCCTTTTTTTTTTTTGTGGACTCAGCTATCTATCTTTATGCTCTGGAAAGTCACCCAAATAGCCATTGTCTTATGGGAAGAAGGCAATCGCCAATCTTTTGAACAGAACTAATGGCCATTCAAGAGAATTTCCAAGGGAATAATGAGTGGTGTTTGCAGCAATCACCCATCTGATCAGAGTACTAGAGAAAATCATTCTCATGGAGGTGGGGTGTTTTTGTTGCCCTATCAGGTATATGTAGTTGGAAAAGTCAGCTGGGTCCCAGAAAGATTTTGCAAAAAGCCACAGATTCTGTTGTTCTACTGCCTCAGAAATCTATCTCCTCATGCTATCTGATGACCTTGAGGCCAGCCCCAGAAAGGAATACTGACTCAGAATGGGATCAGGGACATTGGAATCTCAGATAAGTAAAAAGCAAAACAAAGCAAAAAACCTTGTTCTACACTCACTTAATAATGCTTCTTATGAGTAGCCAAGAAGAAAAACGAGATTGTTTTCATCAAACAAAGCCTGGCAGAGAGAAAAAAAAAATGTTTAGAATGTTTGCTGTGTCCATCTAGCTTAATCTTAGTATCTTCTCAAATTCCTGGGGAGAGGACGTGTATGAGGATGGCTGTGGGCAGCTGCCTACAGATCCATCCTCTTGTTCAGTGGGACCCCAAAGGGCAGAATACAGGTGCGTAGTTATATGTTGAGTTCCAGCAATTTGACTGGCTGACAATGTCATAAATGCCCTCATGTTGAAGATGCCAGGATGCTGAGGGTTGGAGAATAAAATTAAGCATCATTTGGGGGTTATTTAGGGTGAACAGCTGATCCCAGTATGCCTGGGACTCTCCTGGTTTTAAACCCCATGTCTCAGTCCCAGGCAAACCTGGATGTCTGGTCACCCATCTAGTGGGTCAACCTCATTGATTCATGAAGTGTTTTTTTTTTTTTTTAAAGATTTTATTTATTCATTTGAGAGAGAGAATGAGATAGAGAGAGCATGAGAGGGGGGAGGGTCAGAGGGAGAAGCAGGCTCCCTGTTCAGCAGGGAGCCTGATGCGGGACTCGATCCCGGGACTCCAGGATCATGACCTGAGCCAAAGGCAGTCGCTTAACCAACTGAGCCACCCAGGCGCCCCTGATTCATGAAGTTTTTTTCAAATCCTAAAATCCTTTTTGTTCTGATGCTTGTACATGTAAGTCCAGTGTTGCCTTCATGAACTCTGGGCTTGGTAGAACAGAAACGATAATCATGTCACAAGCTTGGTCAAGAAGGCAGAGTGTTGGACTAAGAACTGGTGGTTTCACCAACAAGCAACTATGTGACCTTGGGACAAAAAAATCTCTCCTCCCTGAGTCTTTTGATTTCCTAGAGTGAAGGAACTCATATGGAGGTTTTATAAGATTCTTTCCAACTCTTCCATACCATGGCTTTTTTCTATGAATTTAAATAGTCTCATGTGAGTCTTAAGGAGATGCTCTCGCATACCAATTCTCTGCTTATCTGTGTGTATGTGGAGGGGGAGTGGGTGTAGGAAGGGAGATATGGAAAGCAAGTAGATAGAACAAAAAATAGGGTATAGAAAGGACAACAACAACAGCAGCAACAACAACAAATAGGAGAAATTCTGAGCTTTTATTCCAAGGAAATCAGAGGACACATTATAAATCTATTCCACTTACTACTATAGAATTCTTTTTAGGGGCGTAACAAGCAAGATCTCTCCTTTCCCCACCTAAGCCCACAGAGGAGAAGAAGTTTGTTCAAGGTTATACATTACATTTGTGGCTAAGGTAAGAAGTAGAGGTTACGTCTCCTAGACTGTGCTGTTTTCCTGTCGGGCTGCGCGGCATATGAAGTGCCCCTAATTAGAGCAACTGCTCCTTCCTCCTTTTCATTTTGAACCAAAGAGAGGAGCATTATGTCTGATAAAAAGCAAACACGGTAGATGGGGAATAATTTTCAGGCTCGGGCTCTTCTCCCAACTCGTTGTCCAACCCTTGGCATTGTTGACACTTTCAGATACGGGTTAAATACGGCAAGGGGAAGTCAATGCTATCCCTTAAAAATTAATTGTTCAAGTACTAGGTCATTTCAGAGTAATGCACCGTGAAATTATGTTATTCTCCAGAAGAATTTCCATAAAGTTTAACATGCCATGACACATTCTTTTTTCCATTGGAGTTAGTATTTTTAAAAAAGTACATAAAAAGAGTCTTTGGAGTCCATGGACGTGTGTAAGCCTTTCTGCAGACAAAGCAGGACCTGTGAGGCCAGACTTTCATCGCAGCAGATGCTGCTGGATCGCTGCAGAAGACCCCATTACCAGGGCATGTCCCCTAAAAGCACAGCTCGGCTGGTATCTGCAGAGGCAAGCGAAGAAGAAGTCATTAGTCTTGGTGTTTTTTACTGTTATTCACACTGGGATAATGAGATTATTGGAATATTTTTTTTCCTAATGAGAATGAGACAGAATACCTTGGTCTCTAAATGATTTAGTCACAGGGGGAACACATTACTCTTCCCTTGATTGCTGTCAAATGCTGGAAAATTGGAATATTATACTGATATTTATCGTGATGGGCAATATTTTTCCTGCCTTCTCAGTGTCAAATGAGATGGTAAAAATATTTGTCTGAAAAGCAGACTCCTTTACAAGGTTTATAGAAAGGAAGACAGATGACCATGCAGGATAAGGAACCAGGGGTGGAGGTTAGAAGGAGGATAATTGGAGGACAGTTTTCTGCTATTTCTTCTTCTTTTTTTTTTTTCTCCCCACCAGTAGCGCTATCCCCTTGCTTTACTTTTCTACCGTCTTCTCTTCCAGTAAGCTCACCAGTGCTTGGGGCTAATTAGACATTGTTTAGATTCAGAATAGAAGGTTAATTTCAAGGGGAAATGAGTTTGTGCTGGTCTGGAGGTCATTAGTGGCAGCTAGTTAATTTGTGTTGCTTGGGTAGAAATAACATCCTGGGGATGGAGAATTCTTTGCAGAGGGAAGGAAGGTTTTCGCGCTTCCTCTTAAGAACCTTTCACCTGAGACTTGTCAGCCCCGGGTTTATGCGGCCAGTACAGACTAATTGGGTGACCTGATGAACTGAGGTCCAACCCAGGTCATAGGTGGCTTTGAAGCCAAGCTGGACAAAGAAATCCTGAGTTCTAACTCCTGCTCCAAACTTGTTCTCCAAGAAGGTCTGAAGCTTTGGAAAAATGAAAAATATTAAGTGAAACAATGCCTGTCATCATTATGTGTTGGCTTTCAAAAGGGAGATGTCACCGTATTTCTACATTATAATCAGGAAATTTTAGTGTTCTCAATGTAAGAGGTGGAAGACGCTTGCAGCATAAGCACTGGCCCTTGATTTGTAGAGACGACTATTTGTTAGATTCATTCTGAGAGCCTGTTATAAATACAGAAATTCAGGCTCACCCACTGTGGGCCTCATTCAGTGAGTTCAGGTGAGGGCCTACTCATCTGCGTTCTGACAGGCTCCCAGAAGATCTTGTTGCAGCCCTGGACATAAACTGGGGCTTTTACAGGGAACGGAGATGTTCTAAATGCTTAGGACGGTGGAGGAGGCGGCCAGCAAGAAATGTTGAAGACCTTATGTAAATGAATGAGATGCGGGGCTGTGGATGTGTCTACGATTAGGATTGTATCTTCTTACCATGAATCCCTGGAAATGAGAAATTCCTTAGTGCCAGGAAAGAGGGCATTTGTGTAGCTTAAATGATGCTCGGATTTCAGCTCCTCCATGAAATTCCACCCCCTCCCCCAAAGCTCTCTTCTTTCGAAAATAATGTACGCCTCCAAATTAAACTTAGCAGCGTCAACTTGTAGTATTGGTCTCTGTATCTATAATTTAGCCCCTACAGAACTATATGCAATTTGAGGCAAGAAATCATCTATTTTATTCATCTTTGAATCTCATCCCTGGGGCTTTCGAGAGAGCCTTCCCTGTAATTTTGTTGTACGGAATTAATTAAGTGGACAAAACTGTGCCACACAGAGAGACCACCTCATGCAGTGAACGGCCCTCCATGGCACCCTGCCCTATACACTTCCCGTCTCTTGCTCCTTCTTTGTTTTCCTATTCGGATACCCTCCCCTCCCCCCCATCATCTCAAGTTCCCAGATAATGGCTTGCCTTTTTCCTCTTTTATCTCCTTCTCTTCCTCGTTCACTGCTCAGCGTTGCCAACAGGAACATTACTCAGCCCATTACTGGGTCAATGCTCCCTAGTAGCTGCTGGGGACCATGGTGAGGTTTGGGATTCTAGCATCATTTTGCATCAGAATGCATGCAAATCATTTCCTGGATGGTGAGGGATGGTGTATTTTAGTCGAGCTTAGTTAGCTTCAAGCTAGCTTGTGTCTCACCCCCAGTAAAACCACTTATTTATACCATATCAGTGTATTGACAAGGTTGGAGAGCAAGGCTGTCCTAAGGTGAGATGCACATTCCAAAGGGGTGAGCACTAATTGTCCCAGTGATTGTTTATCTATTGGCAATGACATAATTACCCTCTTTGGGGTCACACATTCCCCTCCAGGTTGCTACGTCGCTGTGCCCCTGGGATCAGGCCAGGGCAGAGTGTGGTCACTGACACTCAAACTCCCAAAGCAACCGGCTGGAACCTCCTGGAGAAGGTGGTGGGCCCTGTTCCCTGCGGGATGCAGAGTGGTGGGTGGAGAAGCTGAGATTCTGACCTGCTGCAGAAGGGCTCTTGGTTTTTTTTGAAGTGGTGCTAGTACCATGTGGGTCCAACGTGTGACCCAAGTGACCCCAAAGAGAAATGGGCACAGCAGACGCATCGGAGTCGGGAAATTAGTACCGGGGCTCTGCATTTAGACGTGTGTGGCAGGAACCTATTTCACTTCCCCTGTATTTTGTAAGCATCTGACACCCCACAATTGCACCGCTAGTGATGAAACCCTGAAAGGTACTGCAGGGATATGTTTAAGCAGACTCACTTGACTCCCGCAGGTCCAGCCACAGAAAATACGTACCAGGCTCTGTTCCTGATTGGGAAGCAGTCATTTCCTGGTGGGTGACTGAGATCGCCTTCAGGGACCCATCGCCATCCTTGGAATCAGGAAGATGAGACACCTGCGGCTGGTGGGCCACAGCCACCCCTGGGGGCTCCAACATGGAGATGGCTAGGTCTGCGATTTTTTCCAGCGGAAGCACACTCGGAAGGGTGGGCACAATACCGGAAAGCCAGTGGGCTCCTGCAGCCGTGGGCACGGGCCAGTGGGCCCCCAGCCGGGAGCAATCAGGGCCCTGCAGCAGAGCTGGGCTGGGGCTTGGGGGGAGTTGAGTGTGCACTCTGGTCTTCCATGGCCGGCAGCTCTCTCTGGGAGAGGGAAGAGAGGACGCAGGGAGATGGCTGAGCGTGGGAGAAATGGGTTTCCACCAAAGTGATTCGTCCAATGTTTTTCTCTGTTTCCTTATACATTTTTAAAGCAGATTTATTGCTAGCAAAACTGCTGGCTGGACAAAGCTCTCTCATGCTGTGCATTTGCTTTTTCTTTTCTTGAATGTTTTTAAATCCCTCTAGGTGTTTTCTCCCTCTGACACAGACTAGCAGAGAAACCTAGCAGTCTGGATTCCCAGTTCACTGCTGGAAAGGCTTCGCTGCTTGCTGGCCGCCCTGCCTGGCCAACTCCAGGCCTGCAGGCCCCACACAGCGGGGCATGCAGCACCAGATGGAGAGACGGAAGGCCGACCCAGCGAGAATCCTCTCGAAGAGAAGCAAACTGCCCAGGGAGGAGAAAGATGGTGCTGGACCGGTTGGACAAGAGCCCAGCTCTGAGTTACTCCCCCCATTTGGGGGAGAATAAAATCACAAATGAGAACACTAGGGGGCCAAGAACCAGCTGGAGACAAAGGGGTGTTAGCTTCGGGGTGGGGGCTGTGAGACAAGGAAGGCTCTGACGAGATGCTCAAAAGTCTGGCCTGCCGTGGACAGCTGCCCCCCCCCCCCCCCACGAGTCCAGGCCCGGATCATTGTCACAAGTCCAGCAAGCCGGGCCGTCTGCCTCAGCCCAGGACCTGGGAAG